>NC_079517.1:22151265-22294875 GCF_000801105.2 Raphanus sativus | reverse complement strand
TTATCTTGTTACGTAAAGATAAACGTAAATCGTCGTATCCATCTCAGATAATCGTAAACGGACTGTCCGATCGCGTTTGGTCCCTTTCGGACCGTGTCTAGGACTTCCGTTGTTTTCTACGATTTCTTCGGAAGATCTTCAATCTTCGTAGAGTTGAGATGAGTGGTGTCTCAAGATAACCATAACTGTTTCGCCACGAAGAATTTAAGATCTTCCTTCCCGTTGATATCTTACGAGTTTCCGAAGTGTTTCCGACGATCTTAGTTTGGAGTAAGAGCGGAGTTTTGTACGTGGAATCTCAACGATTCGTTCCGCGAAAACTGGGAAAGACGCAAAGTACAGACTTTCTGACGGCCGGGGCCTAGAACTTATGCACGGAAGCTTATCATCCGACGACCCGAGCCAGCACGGGGCTAGCCGCCCGGCGGCCATGGCCAGCACGGGCGCTAGCCGCCGGCGGCCACGGCCAGCACGGGGCTAGCCGCCCGGCGGCCACGGCCAGCACGGGCGCTAGCCGCCGGCGGCCACGGCCAGAACGGGGCTAGCCGCCCGGCGGCCACGGCCAGCACGGGCGCTAGCCGCCGGCGGCCACGGCCAGCACGGGGCTAGCCGCCCGGGGCCACGGCCAGCACGGGCGCTAGCCGCCGGCGCCACGGCCAGCACGGGGCTAGCCGCCCGGCGGCCACGGCCAGCACGGGCGCTAGCCGCCGGCGGCCACGGCCAGCACGGGGGCTAGCCGCCCCGGCGGCTACGGACCAGCACGTGCGTCTCGACGAGGGCTTTCGATTGATATGTGATCGTTTTTCTGGGTCCTCACGGTTTGAGAGAACGGGCTCTTTGAAGTTTCCCGGCGGCTAGGACCAGCACGGGGGCTTAGCCGCCCGGCGGCCAGGACCAGCACGGGGGCTAGCCGCCGGCGGCCAGGACCAGCACGGGGGCTAGCCGCCGGCGGCCAGGACCAGCACGTGCGTCTCGACGAGGGCTTCGATTTGATCTTGATCGTTCTCTGGGTCCTCACGGTTTGAGAGAACGGGCTCTTTGAAGTTTCAAGGCGGATTCTTGTCGTTCGGCCTATCCAAACTTAGATCACTTCCCGTTTCTTCCTTATACTTTCGTATGACAAATAGACTTAGCCGTTGATTTCGAGATAACCGTTTTTGACCCCAACAGTCTATCTGATACGCCCTGGATCGAGCACCGACCTGCTCGGGTTATAGACCCGGCCAAGATGGGGATCATGTCGACCAGCTTGATCCGACCGGATTTTTCCATCAGATCGTGACACTACTTTGGAGCTGCATTGTGCTGAGTGAGTGATATTCGTGTTCACGCACACCAATTAACCTAATGTGCACACTACCACAATCGAATGGTATGTCGATGTAGCACTTTAGGATCGAATCCACAAAGACCAACTCTTACACTTTATTTCTATAGGATCAATATTAAGCTAAAACAATATGGGGTTTTGAGTTTGTAACAAGCAGCAAATAAATAAAGTAAATGTGAATTCAGATTAAAGAGAAGCCAGCCTAGGGTTACTTCATCGGGTGCTAATACTTGTGAGCTAAACAATTATTCAAGTGCTAATAAGAACAGTCTAGAACTCGGATCACTCAAGTAGAACAGTCCACTGTCGTGGTACTGCTCACTATGCTGATCGATCTCACCGTCTAACTGTCGTTGAGGTGAGAAGCGATCGCAAGCAATAGAGATCAAGTCCGAAAGGTTCACAAAACACCATAATATCTACTTTCGCTGATTAGGGATGCAATGCTCATTCAAAACAGATCTAGCAACCTATTACACGGTTAATGAACAGGTTAAACCTATGATCTAACATTAAGCGGCCAGTTTAATGCAAGCAATAAGAACAGTTATGAATGAAGACAATCAATGGATTCACTTATCTATGTTTAGCTCACGAAATCAACACCCTAGAACCCTAGACAAGCTAGCCGACTACTCAGCCATAGCAACTGAGAACACAGATATAACAGATGAAGAAAACATGCTGAATCAATAAAATAAAAGAGATAGGGTTCAGGATTCTTCTCAAGAGTGTAGAGATCCTTCTCCCTTTACAAATAAGTAAATCCCAAACAATGGAGTCTTGTGTCTAGAATAGCGTAGAATGATGTCGAAAAATAGAAAAAGAAGTTATATCAAAAGCCACCGGCGGCCAGAGAGAAAAAGAGGATAATTAGGGCAAATCCCGAGATGTTGTATTTTCCTTATTCGTCGGGAACAACCGCGGGATCACTCCGTCTGCTTGTTCCGCTTGATCGGGAACAGTCATCAGACTGTTCTGCGTGAAAATCACCAAACTGCACTGTTTTCTGCTTCTTTTGTTCCAGCAGGTCCATCTCCCATCCAGTGCAACTCCAGACCTGTAATGACTCGAAAAGGACTAGAAAGACTCGATAAAGACTTGAAAACCAATTAGAAAACATATATACAATGATGTATAAAACACCATATATCAATTCTCCAGACTTAGATCCTTGTTTGTCCTCGAACAAGACCAAGTATCAAGAACAGGGAGAAAGGTTTGAAAGTGTGGGAACTCTCCTATTCTCAGCAACCATACCTTAACCACTAATCTCTGAACCATACAAGCAGTAAACTAGGACAACACACCCTTACTAGAACCCCCACTGACCGCTGTTCAAAAATCGGCTCCATACTCTACATCTCAAACCTGAAAAAGCAACACTATCGAGACAGAACTCCCTACATTCATTAAGAGCAGCGTGAGCTTCTCATCACAAGCACTATTCAGGGTAGACGAGCTAGGTGTGGAACAGGCTAATTTTATGGTGGAGTTAAAGAGTGTTTAGGGGCTACCAACTTTTCGTAGTGGATGCAGGATATTGCGCAAAATAGTCGTGAGAGGACGGCTCCATTGATGTCCACAGCCCCTTACTCGTTTTGCTATCTCAGGAGCGACTGTTCTTTTCGTTCGAGAACAATCATCAGACTGCTCCACTCATCTATCTGCTCCTCATCCCTTCATATTGATACCCACTCTTCTGCTCGACCTTTCCAGTGGCTCATGTATCCTGAATTCTTCTCCTTCTCCATCCCCATATGCTAAATAAAATGAAAGATAGTTTTTTTTTTTTTTTTTTTTTTTTTTTTACAAAGATGGTGGGGTGACGAAGAAGGAGGTAACATGTAATGTTTGGATTGCCACTGGTGGTTCTTCTGGTTCAGATCATTCTGGTTCTCCACCCATGTTCTTGCACAGCTCATTGGTTATGGAGCGGTTGCTCCCTTAATCTGCTTGTTCTCCTTCTGACTGAATCTGCGCAGCAGTAACGAGTAAGAGGCTGCGTCGATCCTTTCCTCTCCGACCTTTTTGCACATATCTGCACATAGAACACTGAAAAACAAATGCATGAAGGTGGAATAAAGGCTAAGGTGCAGGGTGGGAACTAGCTAAAGATGAGCTAGCCACTCAGGAACAACAAGATGGATAGAAGAATAAGAAGTCCTGAGTGTAGTTCTCGTTTCCCTGATCTAGTGCCCATAACAAGAAGAATTTCAGTCAAGATTAGGTTCAAGTTAGGTGGAGTTAAGTCTACCCAGTGTAACCTGATCGGCTGAGAACTTCTGGAGAATCAAGTGAGATATGTCAGGGTGTTCCAGGTCCACATGTGTGTCTTTCGCCACTGCTAAGGTCACTGAATAAGACAACTAAAGCACGAGGTGGTTAGTGATCAACACAGAATAAGGTCCTAATTCCCACAAAACTTTGACTGACTCAATCCTAAAAACTGACTCAAACTGACTCAAGAGAAAAAACAAAAGAAAGAAACGAGTTAGTAAACGATGAAGACCCTCCCCAGACTTACTTCACAACGTCTCGGTGTGAAAATAAATCAGAGAGAAGGTGAAAACAAGAATTTACAATTTATTTTTTTTGTCGAGATACTTACCTGGAGCGGGTGCTCCGAAAAATTCTGGGTGTTCTGCCGCCAGATTTTCACCTGGGCGGTTGTTCTTGGCTCCTGCAGAACAGGGAGCTCCGTTTCTGCAACCCAGAATTTTTCGAAGTATCTCGATTTTTTCTGATTTTTGACCTGAAACGCAATAAACTAAAACGAAAATAAGCAAACAAAAACAAAACCAAGTTATATTTACACTTACCAGTGGGTTGCCTCCCACCAAGTGCTTGGTTAAAGTCACTAGCTTGACTTGGTGACAAGGATCAGTCGGGTTGAGCATGAGGGCTTGTTCCAAAACAAGCTCCACAATCAGACATGTTCAGCTTCAAAACTCTGCTCAACAATCCTTTCACATCAGCTTCTCCTTTCTCTTTCAGCTCATCAGTGAGAATAACTCTGACTTTAGAGAAAGGTTTAGAGGTACCCTTGCACTTTACCTCATACTCAATGGATTTCTCATCACACCAGTGAGGTGTCAAAGTCATAGTAGGATCTCCTTTGACCATTTTCTTCTGGACTTTCTCTTTCACCCTTGCATTCCCACTGAGTTTCTTGGTATCATTGTGAGGATCTCCATTCAGAACTTCTTTGAACTCACTGTTTTTACCAAGCTCCTTCCTTGGAACAACCTTCAGCTTTTCTCCACTGAACACTGAGATGCAAGAGGCGTGTAGTTTCTGAAATCTGGTGGGAACAGCCTGATAGAAGACATTCTTGTTGATGTGGGAGAAGGAGACTCTCTTATTAGGCATATCAACGATTGCTCCCACTGTAGCCATAAATGTCCTTCCTAAGATCAAAGGCATCTCATGATCCTTGTTCATCTCAACAACCTGAAATTCAGTATGGAGAACACAGTCCCCAACTTGGACAGGAAGGTTGCGAATAGTGCCATAAGGAACTGCTCTGGAAGAGTTTGCAAAAGTCAGAGTCACCTTAGAAGGCTCAACATCAGCAATGCCCAACTTGTCTATAATCGCCTTTGAGACAAGATTCACACAAGATCCGGAGTCACAAAGAGCTTCCTCAAATTCTACTCCAGCAATGGAACATGGAAAAGCAAACTTTCCAGGGTCATCAACCTTAGGCAACACCTTCAGATATGTAGGTGGAATCGGATAGGGAATCTTAGGAACATAGACTCGCACTGGTGGAATATCAGTAGATCCGTCGGGAGCGGGAGCAGTCGCGGGAGCAGTCGCGGGAGCAGTCACTCTAGAGCTAGCAGATTGCTCTGTTCTCTGTTCTGGGCCCAGAACAGTCTCAGCGAACAGTTGTTCCACTTGTTTTTCCTCAGATTTCTTACTTCTCTGCTCGGTTGCATTACAGTGCTCAACCCTAAATTCATCACACTCTTTCCGCGAATGATCTCTTGCTGTCTTTTAACAGTTTCAGCAGTTTGAGCAAGCTGAACATCAATCTTCTTTATGTGGTTGCTCACAGTATCATATTTTGAATTCAGCTCGGTGAACATGCTGTCCATCCTGGTGTTGATGTCTGTGGTAACCTGATTCAGTGCCTTGACCTGAAGTTGCTGGCTCTGGAGCATCTGCTGCATCATAATGTTCAGATTTTTCAGATCATCTGGCGGACTGTTCCCTGCAGTCGGAGCACTCGCGGCTGGAACTACTTGCTGATTGCTCTGCGGGATGGTGTTCTGATACCCAGATCCTTGTGCCTGGTTGTTTTGCAGTAGCTGATCGATTTTAGCTGTTAGCTCATCAATTTTCAAAGTGTGTACAATGTTCCCTTTCTTGGAGCGGTTGCTCTCCTGATTCTCATTGGCTGAGCTAGCTGCCATGTTCTCAATCAGCTTGAGCGCTCCATCACTGGTCTGAGTCATGAAGTCTCCATTACTCGAAGAGTTTAGAGCACCTTGGTATTTCCAGTCCACTCCATCATAGAAAATGCCCATGAGGTAATCATCATCAAATCCATGGTGAGGGCATTCTCTCTGGTAGTCATTGAAGCGCTCCCATGCGTCACAAAAAGGCTCATCATGGAGCTGTCTGAATGAAGTGATCTTGTTCCTCAATGCAGCTGTTCTCGCCTTAGAGTAGAAATGGTTGAGGAACGCTGATCGGACCTGTTCCCATGAACTGAGAGAGCCGGTAGGGAGGGAGTTCAACCACCGTGCAGCTTTTCCATCAAGAGAGAATGGGAATAGCATGCACTTGATGTAGTCTGGTGGCACACCATTCGCACGAGTAAAACTGCAGACTTTTTCGAAATTCTCAATATGCTCCATTGGAATTTCTGCAGAGAGACCAGAGAACATTTTTCTCTGCACCAGATCAATCAAAGCAGGCTTGATCTCGAAGTCCTGCCTTGTGCAGAGTGGAGGAACAATGGCAGAGCGCGTAGTAGGAATGTTCCGCGGAAGGTTTCTCTCCCCGATTGGAACAGTCTGCGCTGCTTGTTCCTGCCGCGCGAGAGCAGCCTGTTGAGCAGATTGTTCTGCAGCTGCTTGCTGAGCTTGGATGGTCTGCTGCATCTGAAGCATCTGCTGTTGCATCAGTTGCATTGCTGCAGCGAGATCACCTTGATGACCGTGATCACCCATGGTGGTGTCAGTAGGCCTTGGCTGTTGTCTGTTCTGATTTTCTAAACCTTGCGATCTCCTGCAACAAAAAGAAAAGAGCAAGTTAGAGGTCTTAGACTAAATAAATAACCGAAAAATAAAGGTAAAAAAGATGGTCCCCGGCAACGGCGCCAAATTGATATTCGTGTTCACGCACACCAATTAACCTAATGTGCACACTACCACAATCGAATGGTATGTCGATGTAGCACTTTAGGATCGAATCCACAGAGACCAACTCTTACACTTTATTTCTATAGGATCAATATTAAGCTAAAACAATATGGGGGTTTTGAGTTTTGTAACAAGCAGCAAATAAAATAAAGTAAATGTGAATTCAGATTAAAGAGAAGCCAGCCTAGGGTTACTTCATCGGGTGCTAATACTTGTGAGCTAAACAATTATTCAAGTGCTAATAAGAACAGCCTAGAACTCGGATCACTCAAGTAGAACAGTCCACTGTCGTGGTACTGCTCACTATGCTGATCGATCTCACCGTCTAACTGTCGTTGAGGTGAGAAGCGATCGCAAGCAATAGAGATCAAGTCCGAAAGGTTCACAAAACACCCTAATATCTACTTTCGCTGATTAGGGATGCAATGCTCATTCAAAACAGATCTAGCAACCTATTACACGGTTAATGAACAGGTTAAACCTATGATCTAACATTAAGCGGCCAGTTTAATGCAAGCAATAAGAACAGTTATGAATGAAGACAATCAATGGATTCACTTATCTATGTTTAGCTCACGAAATCAACACCCTAGAACCCTAGACAAGCTAGCCGACTACTCAGCCATAGCAACTGAGAACACAGATATAACAGATGAAGAAAACATGCTGAATCAATAAAATAAAAGAGATAGGGTTCAGGATTCTTCTCAAGAGTGTAGAGATCCTTCTCCCTTTACAAATAAGTAAATCCCAACAATGGAGTCTTGTGTCTAGAATAGCGTAGAATGATGTAGAAAAATAGAAAAAGAAGTTATATCAAAAGCCACCGGCGGCCAGAGAGAAAAAGAGGATAATTAGGGCAAATCCCGAGATGTTGTATTTTCCTTATTCGTTGGGAACAACCGCGGGATCACTCCGTCTGCTTGTTCCGCTTGATCGGGAACAATCATCAGACTGTTCTGCGTGAAAATCACCAAACTGCACTGTTTTCTGCTTCTTTTGTTCCAGCAGGTCCATCTCCCATCCAGTGCAACTCCAGACCTGTAATGACTCGAAAAGGACTAGAAAGACTCGATAAAGACTTGAAAACCAATTAGAAAACATATATACAATGATGTATAAAACACCATATATCAGTGAGATAAGTGACACTACTATGGAGCTGGATGAGTTAAGTAACACTGAAGAAGGAGCTGGTTTAGCTACTGGGCGAAATGGGCTTTTTCCCACAAAAAAATTAATAACAAATTAAATTTGGGTCCATTTTACACCAATTTCAACCAGGCCTTTGCTGATAGTCTCCTGCCCATTTGCATCAAGAAATATTAACAAAATGAGTAAAAGTTGTGCCTAGGAGAGATGCATTCAAACTCTGGTCAAAAGTCATAGTCCACATTTCGGTTTTCCATAAAAAGTCTTAGTCTTTGTTTGTGTTTTCTATGCTTCTAGTTTTCCACAATTATTTAAATCTTTCTTTGATTCATTCTACTATAAATATGTAATTCATTTCATGAATAAAATCAAATCATTTTGGAGTTTATTTTTGTTTCTTCTCGAAGTGAGAGAGAGAGAGTTCTTTAACTAGTTCATCGGTTTGAACCGGCTTGTTGATTTGGTGGTCAGCCAATCATTTTGTGTGTTATTTTGTGGTTAACCAACGCACTACAACCGTTCTTAGGGGGTTAGCCTTAGATCGTGGGTATATCAGGAGCCATTCCGCATCTCTTGCCGATCCCTTCAATCCATCTCAGTTCCAGAAATGCCATTGCCTTCTCGGATCATATCCAACACCCGGCCAAAGCCATCCTTCCGATTTTGGGCGTATCACTATCGATACTGTATGATCAGCATCGATCGATAATCGGATTTCTACGCTATTGATAGCTGCTTGGAGGGTGTTGACTGCCCTCTTAGACTTATGGATTACACGTTCCAAATCCAGTGGCTCTACTAATAAGAGCCCTATTCCCTTGTGGCTTCTGGTATTCATATCTATGTGCCTGAAACACAAGAAAAAATTTATGAGTTTTTTGAACAATAATAAAACCTAGACTATATCTAACTAGATAAAATCTAATGGCGATCAAAGCTCTCCGACAACAGCGCCAAATTTGATATCACTAAAATTATCCCAAGGAATGATTTATACTCTCTCAAATAAGAGGTCGATTTGTAGTACTAAGGGATCAAATTCACAGGGAGCTAGGGCACACACTAGATCTAATAGTTATATGATTAAAATAGGATATTAGTTTATAAGACAGTAAATATAATATTACAATAAATAAAGGAGTAAACAAGTTGAACAAGACAATCGTTCAGCTTGGCATAGAGTTGTTTGATGGAAGGATGGTTTGCTAGATCTAGAGTTTTTATTCAGGATATCAGGACTATAATGATAGAGACTAAAGCATGATATTATAGAACTCAACAATAAGAATAACCGATCAACTCTCGATGCTTAGGTTATCTATTACTAGATCTAAGATCTCCAACTCTCGTTTTAAAAATCTAGGAAAGCATTGATCAATGTCTCTATAGAAGAATAGACCGATATGCCTTTCGTCGTCTCGATTGATATCTCTATAGGAGAATCAATCGACACGATTCTAGCAAGCTTTGAGCGCATGCTGAATATATGTTCACTAGAGTTTTTAGACCAACTATTGAATGTATCTATCAATCTATCTCAGAGAAGAGAAGTCAGATAATAAATGTACAATCAAATTCATGTTAATTACTCCTAAAGAAGCATTAAGAACAATCTTCAATAATGAATATCACAACTTTGCAATTCTATATTTGGGGCTAATCCCTCATAACCTGTCTGAACCCTAAACTTAACAGGTGGATATATTCAGACATAAAGTTTGTCACAGAAATCATAGATGAATAGATGAAAAACATAAATAAATCCAAGAGGACTCTGAAAGAGTTCTCCTCTTCTCTTCTAACTAAGAACAATGAATAATGAAGTAAAGAAAGCGTAGCTGTCAACAATGGCTTAGAAAATACATAAATAAGGTTTCTAGTCGTCCAAGGGTATTTTGGTAACTTTTTGGTGTTTCATGGGCTTCAGTCGGGCACTAAATATACTCGACCCGCATTCTGGCATCCAAATCGTCGATATGCAGTGTGCTACATCGATCGATTTATGTTTCTCTTCTCGAGAGATTCCTCTCACGAGGCAGACTGATCCCTCTTAAGTAAAACAAGCATAACCTCTGATACAAGATGCTGATTGACCTCAAACCAGTGACATTGGAAAGGTAACTCAAAGCTCTAACGTGTGTCAAAATTGAGAAAAAATCTAACGGTGGGAAGGTCTCCATCCATAGCTAAGCATCTGATGCGTCTGTACAGCTCTGCACACAAAAGACTCCAAAAGACACCAAAATCACCACTTTCCTCCAAATCGTCCCTCAACTTGTAAATACTCAAAATAGGCTACAAAACACATATAATATATTCTAAAACACTTATATACAATGGTTAAAAGTGGGTAAAATCCATGGTATATCATATACGAGTAAACATATATGTACCCACCCCTCCCCCCCCCTTTAGAGAGGGGATAGCTGAATCGACGGTCGTATCTGTGATGCGAACATTGAACGGTGTTTTTGCGCTTCCTCGAGAAGTCTGTCAATCTCGGGAGTGGCGCTTGTTGCGTGGTGAATCTGCAATTTTACCGCTTTCACCTCTTCTTTAGTTTTTGTGATGTACTCGCGGAGACAGTGGATCTCACTCTCACCGCCAGCAGTTTTCCAAGTTTGTTGGCGTTTGCTGCGGCTGATCCGTCCCTGGTTCTCGGCCAGTTCCTCATGTTCAACCCAATAGAGGTTTTCCTCATCTTAGTTCATGGGTTTTTCGAATGATGTGTCTTGCCGTGCGCACTGGCTTCACGTCCTTCATGGATGTATGTCATCGTCTTCCTCCGACGGATCGGACCGATCACTGATGTCCAAGTTAATGCGCTCAGCCTCGTTCTCTTCGTTGTCCCGAGCGGGAGGTGGAAGAATTTATGTGGCTGGCTGCGTGGCAGTTGAAGTTACTTCATCAGGGTTCTGTCCTGACGAATTGTTCAGCTTGTTTGCAATTCTGTCCGATGGAGTTTCGAAGTTGAGACTTCTCCCCCTGTGATATACCATGGATTTTACCCGTTTTTAACCATGGTATACTAGTATTTTATTATATATTTAATATGTTTTCTAGCTTGTTAGGTATGTTTTCAGGTCCATGAGCATTTTGTGAGAAAGTGATGATTTTGGAGCATTTTGGAGTACCAGAGATGATATACCCGAGTTGACCATTCAAGACCAAGTCGGAAGTCAACATTGCGATTATAATCGATCGATACTCATCCTGAGTTGTCGATTGATGTAGATGAGAAGATCCGCGTACTAGAAGATTATAATCGATCGATACACATCCAGTGTTGTCGATCGATATCGAGGACGAAATGGTTTAGCCGACTACTGCACCAAGACTTCACCAAATTACGAGATTGCTTCTGACGAGTTTTTAACCTAATGGAAATGCTTAAATATTCCTCCTGCTAAGTGTTTTTTGACGGCAAGCTAAAAACAACCTTCAAGAGAAAAGCAAAGAGTGTGAGAGAGAGCCTAGAGTTTTATTGTTTTGAAAGATTGGAGAGATTTCTCATCTCCTTTTGTATTTCTACTTATTTCTATCTATGCAATTCTTTCATCTATCTATTGTCATGAATTGCTTAGCTATGTCTGAGTAGTCTACTTGTTAGATCTAGGGTTTAAATAGGTTGTGGGATTAGCCTCAAACTATAACTGCTAAGTTGTGGTACTCATCAAATGGATTGCACCCTATGCTTGTTTTAGATTAGCTAACTAGAACATATATCACTAGGATCTTTGATTATCTTGAATTATCCATTTGAACTTGCCTGTCTCCCGTTGAGAAGAGCGACAACTCCTCCTTGAGACCTTGTGTTCATATTCGGCTCGCGTCTAGGGAGATCTGTGTCACAATCATCCACTCAATCTCGATTTCATGAACCTTATGATATCAGGAACGTTTCACTAATACCTGATGAATTTGGAAATTTCAGGGACACAGATGGCTATGCAAGAGCAATGGATGGAAGAGTTCTGCACATAACCAGAGAAGACATAACAGACATCCTCCAAGTTGCTAATGGACCAGAAAACCTGTTCACACAGCAACGTGGCCATCCAGACATCCTAGCTCACGTCCAGGACAACCACCACGTCAACACAAGGGAGGATACAGTTCCTCATGCCTTCGGTCAACCCAGGAGTTCACCATCGATCGACATCGATTCATCACCGTCGATCGACGGCGGTTATCCCGGATCGATCGACATGCCAAGAGTCAGATCGCCCGACAGATGATTGGAGTTTGGACGACGTGCCTTCAATACTGATGGATCCAGGAGATTCAAATGGGAAGCCAAGGATGAATATGGTGTCTACAGAGATGAGTTTGGCTATGCTAGAGGAGTTGATGGTGAAATCATCCATGTTACCAAGGAGCAAATAAGAAGAATTCTGGAGAGAGCATCCCTTTTTCACAGAGGTTGCTTACGCCTTCCAGTACACACACGCCCTTACCATGCATACAGACCACCACCAGTATCCTACAGTAGAGAGGAGATAGATGATATGGTGACTGATGTATGGAGAGCTCAGGCACACCTTGAGGCAAACATGCACACATTGGTGGAAGACACTTTCCAGCCTTTGGATGTCAGTTACAAGGACCTCCAGAGTGATATTGCTGAGGTAAGAGTGGAGCTTGGAAACATATTAACCATGATTGAGAAAGAAGCTACGCCACAAGTATCGATCGACACAGTACCTGTGCTATCGATCGACATCGGCAAGACTACATCCAAGGACCGACCAGAATGTTCATCACCCAAGAAAGATGAATGGGAGATTGCTTACATCAATTCACGGATTGGAGACGTCTACAGCCCTCTCAGCAAAAATGTCGAATGGTTAAGCAAGAGGATCGATCTTCTACAGAAAGAGATAGCATCAATTCTCAAGAAAGATCAAGCTAAGAATGCTACGTCTCCATCGATCGACACACTGATTTCACCGTCGATCGACACAAGGTTCGCAGCACTGGAAGATAGGATGAGCGCATACGAAGAGAAGCATGATCTTTTATGTTCACCTATCATGCGATACCTGGATACACTGTCACGATAGCTGAACGAGCTACAAAGAGACATGGGCATAGTTCAAGATCATCTTGGTCGTCATGACAGAACCGCGACATCGATCGACAGGCCTAGACCAATATCGATCGACATCAAGCCACCACCAGCAAAGAGAGCATGCACCACAACAGAAGTTGATGAGATCAAACATAAGCAGTACGAAGCCATGAATTCTATGGAGGAGAGACTCATAGAACGAAGTGATGACATTGACAACACCCTCAACGAAAGAGTGACCAACCTTTGTAGAGCTACTGGTCTATTGAAGAATGAGATAAGCAATATGCAGAGAATTCTTGCGTACCAAGGCCAATGCTCACAATCGATCGACACAGTAGATTCTGAGTCGACCGACAGACCTCTCAGCGAAACGACCGACGCGCATCTAGTAGCATCGATCGACACCGAGTCCTTAGCAGACCGAGATCAGTTTATTCTTGACAGGATCGATGCATTACAGAGTGAGCTGAAGGAATTGTCCGTATATACCTACCAGACCATCGACAGGAAGGTTGGCAACATCGAATACATTGAGAATTCTGTGAGGAAACTTCAAGATACAGTCCTCAAGATAGATAAGAAACAACTAAGGTCAGATGATGCCACAAGAAGCTTCGCTGCCACATGGTTCAACAGTAGGAGACACAAGATTGATGATTGCTGTCCAGTAATCAGCAGTTTCTGCACCCCATGAGTCACTCACCTACCACAGTCAAGCTAAATGACTATAACAAAGCGCTGAGTGGGAGGCAACCCACTATTAGGTTTTCTTTTATTTTCCTTTATTTTATTATTTTTCATTTTTGCTTTTATTTTTCGAATTTATTTTGCAGTTTTTATTAGATCCAAGTCGAATGATGATTCCGTCGACCGACATTCACCATTCATATCGCTCGACACAACACGACCATTACCAACGATCGACATATACCACTACGAATCGATCGACAGCTTGTCGATCAGGTTTATTCATTCTAACTTGTTATACTTATTAATTATGATTTATTTTCTTTACCTTACCACCGGCTGTGTTACACTGGGACAGTGTAATTTAAGTCTGGGGGGGGGGAGTTTACTAATATGTGTTTTTATTTTGGTTTTTATTTAAATTGTTTTTCAAAATTATTTTTCGCATAAGTATTAAATAGGAACATTGATATAGATTTATATTTGATTGTCTGACCACTCTTTAGCACCATTCTAGATTACTGATTGCAGATAGTACTAAAGATACTAAAGTGGATCAACCCGTCATCTATATTCACTAGCTAAGATTGTTTGAAGGAACCAAAGCTGACCTTCAACACTAATACTGACTTATTTGCTTGTCTTGGGGCTTGGAAATCACTGGATCGGAATCCTCTTACAAGTCTGGAAGGTAAAAAGTCTGTGTGTATCTCGTTCCCTTCCTTCTCTCTCTTCAGCGTCTCGAGATCTAAGTTTATGTTATAAAAGATTGAAATGATTTCTTGAGAGGCAGAGGGGTAGGAGTGTCTCCTGCGACCCCAGTATTCTAAATCTCAAGGATGATCACACATTGTGGAAACGAGGGATAGGTTGAGTACCAAACCCCATTATTCGCTACACTTTGCCAAAAATGTATGAGTTACAATGCAAAATGTCAATGAGATGGACTAGATGACTTATGTGGCATCGAAACCTGTTGAAATTGAAACTAATAAGAGATTCAGAGAAGAGAGATGAGGGGAGAAAGGGATCAGAGAAGACTACCTGTGTGTTCAGATACTTGTTTGAGTTGAATCCATGTGTCCTTTGATCGATACTCCCAAGGTAAAGCCTGCACTTTTATTTTATGTTAAGAAATGAGGTTAGTAGAGGGGAATGTCAGATGAGATTTGCTAAGTTGTTGACTAGATAAGTTTGGTTGCTAAGCTAGGATAAGGCATAATGAACTTCTGTGATTAGGATGTTTAGACATGAATTGCAAACCATAGAGTGATGATTTCAATATTTTGAATCTTTGAGTTCCTGCTGTTTTCAAACCTTTTCCAAAGACTACTATTTTTGCTTGAGGACAAGCAAAAGAGTAAGTCTGGGGGAGTTGATATACCATGGATTTTACCCGTTTTTAACCATGGTATACTAGTATTTTATTATATATTTAATCAGTTTTCTAGCCTGTTAGGTATGTTTTCAGGTTCAGGAGCATTTTGTGAGAAAGTGATGATTTTGGAGCAATTTGGAGTACAAGAGATGATATACCCGAGTTGACCATTCAAGATCAAGTCGGAAGTCAACATTGCGATTATAATCGATCGATACTCATCCTGAGTTGTCGATCGATGTAGCTGAGAAGATCCGCGTACTAGAAGATTATAATCGATCGATACATATCCAGTGTTGTCGATCGATATCGAGGACGAAATGGTTTAGCCGATTACTTCACCAAGACTTCACCAAATTACGAGATTGCCCCTGACGAGTTTTTAACCTAATTGAAATGCTTAAATATTCCTCCTGCTAAGTGTTTTTTGACGGCAAGCTAAAAACAACCTTCAAGAGAAAAGCAGAGAGTGTGAGAGAGAGACTAGAGTTTTATTGTTTTGATAGATTGGAGAGATTTCTCATCTCCTTTTGTATTTCTACTTATTTCTATCTATGCAATTCTTTCATCTATCTATTGTCATGAATTGCTTAGCTATGTCTGAGTAGTCTACTTGTTAGATCTAGGGTTTAAATAGGTTTGTGTGATTAGCCCCAAACTATAACTGCTAAGTTGTGGTGTTCATCAAATGGATTGCACCATATGCTTGTTTTAGATTAGCTAAATAGAACATAGATCACTAGGATCTTTGATTATCTTGAATTATCCATTTGAACTTGCCTGTCTCCCATTGAGAAGAGCGATAGCTCCTCCTTGAGACCTTGTGTTCATATTCGGCTCGCGCCTAAGCAGATCTAGAAGCCGTCGATCGATATCCCGACATGTGAATCGATCGGCGCTGCGAAAGGTGTATCGCTCGATATCTCAAAAGGATATCGATCGACTCTTTTCTGCGCCAATATTACGACAGTTGAGGCCAGAGATCTAGATTATTTAACCAGTGATACTTCACTTGAGTTAAGCGGCTGAGATCTATAGTACCATGCAAGCAACTTATTAAAGCATTTATAGAGATTATAATCTCCATTCCTGAATAAAAGCCCTATGTCTAGCACTCTTTATCACATTTAAACAACCCATCATATTGTTAGTTAGAGCAACTACCTTACTCATTTTAGGAATTGTTACTTTTACTTTCATCATATAAACCAACCTTGCCTATGATTGATTAGTAGATTTCATTTAATTGGTTCCCTAGCTCCTCGTGATTCGATCCCTAAGTACTACAGCTGTACCTCTTATTTGAGAGAGTAAGCTCTACTGGGTAATTTGAGCACTATCACCATGCGGGCTTTAGTGGCCCTGCGCGGGAGAATATTTTTGGTTCTCGCCGTTAGGGTTTCAACCTGTTTGGCGAGAGAGCCCATGAGTTTATTTTGTTCGTCCAACCTCTTCTGGGCGGATGCGAACATCTCCTTAATCTGCTCGAATGCCGCGATGTTTGCGTCTGCAGTGACCGTGATGGCATTCCTAGCAGGGGTTTTCTTAATGCTGGCATTGATGGTACTACCGTCGTGCGTTTGTTGAGTGTCAGTAATCATAGTTCACTACAGGAAATGTGGGTAGTAATAGCGCCCGAAAAGCGCTATGATTCATATTTAATAGCGCTTCCTTGGACGCTCTGACATCGCCCGTTATAAAAGGTCCGACCCTTTTAATAGCGGTTTTCCTTTGTGCTATTATTAAGTTTATAACAATAGCGCTTTTTTAATGCAATTGTTAATATTTATAATAACGTTTGACAAATGTTATTATAACCTAATAATTTGATTTTTCCCAGTAGCAAAGATAGCAAATGTTTTGTGTTATTAATTAGTTTTTTAATTATCCGAAATTAATTAATAATAATTAGTGAATTGATTTGTTTTAATAATTAATTCGGAAATATGAAATAAAAAAAATTAAATTATTGAAAAACCAAAAAATAGTATAATTATTTAAATTCCATAACACAACATTATCACAATTATACAAACCATCACACAAGTGCATACAACCTATCAATCTACCACTAATAAACCTTCACAATCATCCCTAACATAAACACTATCATCATCTGAAGCTTCATCACCCATATCATCAACTTCTTGGAAAGGTAAAGGAGCACCACCTAAATCCTCTTCTGTTTCCAACTCATGATAACCTCTAGGTGGTGCTCTCATAACAACATACCAATTTGAAGCATCATCCTCCCTAGAGTAGAAAACCTGTTTTGCTTGAGAAGGTAGAATGAATGGATCTTTCAAATAGGCTGCTTGGTTCATATGAAGGTTAACAAGAGTGAAGCCATCTTCTTCCTTCACACCATTCGATGTGTTTGCCCAGTTGCATCTAAAGAGTGGCACTATGAACATGTGATAGTCGATGACCGAAATCTCCTTTATCACTCCATAGTATGTAATCATATTCGCGACCTGTCTCATATCTCGAGCACTTGATCTACACATGCTAAAGGCTTCATATATTACTCCACTGTTTTGTGTCTTCAGCTTGACCGCATCAGTATGAAACCGTTGGCCATTGATGATGAATCCTTTATGTGCTAAAGCAACATTTCTGGTCCAAATGCCAACCACCTTATCTCCTTAGAATGACTATCTGTTGAGTCTGAATGAATCTGCGACAGAAATCAGAGCATGATCATCAAGCCGAGGTACTTAAATTATAATCAAAACATGATAATATATACAAGAAAACCAATCATCAATCTACAAGCTAACCAGTCATCAAAATATTAAAAATCCAGACAGTTCATCAAGCTATAAGCTACTCAGACATCAATTCACTAAAATCTGGACATGTTCTTCAAGATACAAGCTAACCAGGCATCATGATACAAGCTAACCAGTCATCAAAATAATCAAGAAAAGAATATGGAGTTTGAAACCTTATTTTTAAGCCATTCTGCAAAGTGGTCAGTATGGTTTTTCCGTAACAAAGTTTCATTTCTATCCAATCGAGCATCCTTTGCTTGCAACTCTTCCAAATGCATCCTGATTTTAAATTAAACAACAATATATGAAAATGAATTTATGAGTAAAACTAGTAGAAGAAACATAGAGAATTACTTACTCAAGAAATGGATCCAAAGATGCCATGTTCATTAGCACATAGCGATGTGCAATGTCTCTATCTTTATCTAAAAGGGTAACCTCTATACCCTTCTGCAGAGGTCGGCCTTCAACCACCATTGTGTCAGTCTCGACATCTTCATTACGATTAACTGCTTCTTGAACTGGTACTGAATCTTTAAAGAACTCTAAACAGAATGCAACGCATTCTCCAGCTAAATACGCCTCAGCCATACATGCTTATGGCCTTGCATAATTCTTCACAAAAGCCTTTAGTGTTTTCATGTACCTATAACTCAGGAAATATGAATATTAGTCAAACATCATTGCGGGAAGTGCATATATTGAAGCAAATGAGTTCATCAAACCTTTTGAAGGGATACATCCAGCGGAAGTGAACTGGTCCTCCCAAGCGTGCCTCTTTTGATAGATGTATTGGTAGGTGAAACATGATATCAAAAAGGGCTGGAGGGAAGAAGCGCTCCAGCTGACACATTGTTTCCACAAACTCTGTTTCCATGGATATAAGTTTCTCTGGGTCAATGATGCGCTGACACAACCTAATGAAGTAACTGCATAATCTATTTATGGCTATCCTATGACCACTATGTAACAACCCTCTTAATGCAGCTGGTAACAAGTTCTGTACTAGGACATGATGATCATGCGACTTTAAACTACCAATATTTGGAGGGTTAACTGAAACACAATTCGCAATATTACCACAATAACCATCAGGACCTCTAAGGTCTTCTCTTTCTTCGATAATCAGTAGGCAGCAGGAGGTAAGTATGTTTTCTTTCCCCTCACCTTTGTGTGCAAGTGCTTTCTGATTCCAATATCTTCTAAGTCTTTTCTTGCTTTCAACCCATCTTTTGACTTCGCACTTTGCATCAACAGAGACAATATAGCATCCGACACATTCTTTTCTACGTGCATAACATCAATATTGTGACGAACAGGTAACTCCTAACACAAACTGCTAGGCATATTCATATACAACAATCACATAATATAGGTCAGTTACTATACTTTTTACCTTCCAGTAAGGTAGATCAAAGAATATTGATCTCTTCTTTCACCGCCATAGTTCATTTGATTCATCACACTCTTCTTCCACTACCCTCTCATCATCTTCCAACTCTAGTCTTTTCCTTTTTTTTTTCCTTCTCTAGAGGTCTACCAAAATCATTCGTAAAAGCTTGTAGTGTCTCATATATCTCAGCGCCTGTTTGTATCCTATTCGCATTCCCTTCTTCCACAGTGTTGTCAAACCAAGCTTTTTTTATATCTGTAACGATGGCCAGGCGGTAGTCTCCTTCTGTTACCCATGTAGACAAACTTAAGCCACCTTGCAGGTGTATCCTTTCCACATACATTGCAGGCTTGTTTCCCCTTTACTTTACATCCAGACAATGTTCCTAAGGCTGGATAGTCACTGATACTCCAAAGCAGCAAGGCTTTGAGATTAAAATTTTCCTTCGCAAATGAGTCATACACTTCAATACCCTCAGCCCACAAATCTTTTAGATCGTCTATCAGTGGTGCTAGGTAAACATCTATGTTGTTACCAGGAGCAGTAGGACCAGGGATCAACAAAGTCAACATTATATTCTCAGCCTTCATACACATGGTTGGAGGCGTGTTATAGTTCACTAACAACACTGGCCATGTGCTGTGATTGGTGCTTTGCATGGAGAAAGGGTCCATCCCATCTGTAGAAATCCCAAGTCGAAGATTCCGTGGATCAGCAGCAAAGTCTGGCCATTTAGCATTCACTTGTGCCCAAGAGATAGAATCAACGGGGTGCCGCATTGTACCATCTTCAGTGGAATTGGTATAGTGCCAACGCAGATCTTCAGCCATCCTCTTTGATCTAAACATCCTCCTAAACCTGTCCTTGATTGGAAAATATCTAAGGACCTTTGCCGGAATCCCCACCTTTATCTCATTCCTGTGCTTATCCATTTCCCATCTTGAAACTTTGCATCTTGGACAGCTTTGTAGGTTCTCGTACTCCTTCCTATACAGTATGCAATCATTCTTGCAAGCATGGATATTGTCGTAGCCGAACCCAAAGATCTTCAGAAATTTCTTGATTGCAGCTAAACTCTTGGGAAGAACATTGTCTTCAGGTAGCAAATCCTCAAGTAAAACCAACAGCTGATCAAAGTAGTTCTCCGACACACCACTTTTAACCTTGAATCTGTAAAGTCCCATGATAGCTGAAACCTTTGTGTGCTTGAGACAACCCGAGTATAATGGCGTTTGAGCATCTCTTAGCTTTTTTGTAAACTCAAGTTCCTCTGGTGCTTCATCATCTTCGTTGTCAGTTGTCGGGTTTGGACCACCTTCGTCCATGGAGAATGCTGTCTTAAACAAATCAAATGCCTTTGTTTCACATTGAAGAACACTGTCTTCTGCAGAATCTCTTTTTTCACCATGAATACTCCAACGAGAACTCTTATACTTCTTATCCATACCCCTAATCACCAAATGCTCCACAATTTTATCCAGTGACTGATGGCTCAGATTGCGGCAGTCTCTACAAGGGCATAACATTTCAAGAAGACTTCCCAATCTTCTTACTGACGAATTCACGAAATTAGTTGCTCCTTCTGAATACTCGTGGCTATTCCTACAAGAATCAGACAAAATAAGTTAGCTTTCTTTCAATCGGCGAGTACAAGTGTGATCGAGAGATTTTAGGTTATACCTTGGAAGCCAAATCCACGTCTTATCCATTTGCTTACTTTCAATCGGCGAATACAGGAACGGCTGGTTCGATTTTAGCTCGAGAGATACATCTGCTTAGCTTTCTTTAGGGTTTGTTTAGGTCAAAGCTCGCGAGACAGAAACAGAAAAAGAGATGTTGTGTTCTGAAATTTTCCAACTGCAAACAGAGACAGAAAAAAATGAACGGATGTGATCAATGATTTGGAGAGCAATCGGACGGTCTATGATTAATCCGAGTGCAATCTTAGTAGTTGCTCCTTATTGGTTCAGAAAAGAACGGCTCAGATCAAAGTTACCAACACGAATCAATGGTATAGGATTAATCCGTGTGCAATTAAAA
Organism: Raphanus sativus; assembly: GCF_000801105.2. Classification (NCBI taxonomy): domain Eukaryota; kingdom Viridiplantae; phylum Streptophyta; class Magnoliopsida; order Brassicales; family Brassicaceae; genus Raphanus; species Raphanus sativus. Next base: position 22,273,672 of record NC_079517.1, on the reverse strand, counting down.
AGAATGGCTAAGATTGAATTTGGCGAGACACATCCATCGGCCTATGGTTTGCCACGTCTGCAATCTTGGAGGTTACTCCTCATTGGCTCAGTATATTAATTTCGTTTGAAATCTTAAAGTTAATATATATATATATAGGATTTTGAAGAAAAAAAAATAAATTAAATCTTAAAAATTAAAATATCAGTATTCTAATTTTTTTTTTTTAAAAAAATCGTATACATAAAAAAAAAATTTATGTGAGCTTTTACAAAATTGATCAATCTAGCTCATATGTTCACAAACACTACTACTTATTTGTATGTACAAAGACTTTAGGGTATAGGGTTTGAACAAATGAGTGTTTATAAAATTTATAACTAACTAGTTTTATGAAATTAAGATTACAATATCATTTTTATAATGAACAAAATTGTGAAATCAAGAACAATTAGGGTATAGGGTATATGTTTGTACTTTAGGGTTTAAGGATTTCACTTTAGGGTATATGGTTTTAATTTTGGTCTTATCACCTGTGGTTTTAATGTTTAAAGCTTATGGTTTAATTAAAATTATGCACTTTAGGGTATAGGGTTTAACAATCTAAACATTTTCACACACAACCATTAATCATAATATCACACATAATATTTGTTTTTGTCAGTTAAACATAACATAATATTACACATGATTTAACCGAGCATATAAGTACTTTAAAATTCTATCACACACTAAAAATACATTGCCGACATAACAACTTGAAAACTGTTTCAGACGACAGGTTTTAGACAAACTTGATTTTGTCATTTGGCCATGCCACAACCGAACCAATTGCATCAGATATGTATTCAATCTCTGAATTTGGCCTCCAGACTTTTGCATCATCGATCTTAGCCACATCAATCCACACCTTACTTGCATTTGGACCTAGGGGTACAAAGTGGCACAACTCATTCGGATCCGTTGAAGCTACTCTTCCTTCAGCTACCTTACGTCCAGAGTTGTTGCAATCCAAGAGAATACACTTCTGCTTCGGACTTCTGGTCGAACTAGTGCTGCATGGACTCTACAACTCAAACAAGACGACATAAGCAAGTTCCAACATCAATTAAGGACTCAACATCAATCATCAGACAAATAAATAAATTAACTTCATGTTAACAACATACCACTGCTTTTTTCTTGGCTGGTTTCGAAGGTGATGCTATTTTCTTGCCTGCACATTTAGTAGGTGTTACTTCTGTAGTGGGTGTAGGCATGACTTCAACCTTCAGGACTGGCAATGCTAATTTCTCGCTAAGTGCATCACCAATCAAGAACATATCAGCGGTTGGCCTCCACAAATAAGCCTGATCATTGAACACCTTCACAACTTCGATACTAACAGCATTGGGACCTAAAGGTATATTGTTAACCATCTCTTTGGATTTAGAAGAGCACATGAGACCTTCAGCAATAACCTCATCCTCGTCATTGATCCAATCATAGATCTTGCATCTTCGAGATTCACCTTCCTTGCTTTGCTAAAATGCAAGAAGGTAATGATTAGAGATAATTCAATTGTTGTAAGAAGAAAACAAGGTACAAAATTTTACCATGGATACATCTTCAGAGCAGTTTGTATCCCTATCCAAGATCACTTTATCCATTGGCCAAGCTATCTTGTATCCCACAGCTTCATCAAGAGTTAACACGTCTGTTGTAGGCCTCCAAAGTGAAGTTACTGAGCTTAGTGCAGACTTAACTACGATAGCCACTGCATTAGGACCAATTGGTATACGACCAATTTTGTACTTCGGTTCATCAGAGCAGAATTCTCCTTCACCAACAACAACATCCTCTGATTCAATCCAATCGAGTATTTGTACTCTGACTCCTACTTTGAATCCACCACTACTCTCAGATGCTTCAGCATCATCATTATTTTTCTGAAAGAAGGCAAAGGAAATCGTAAATGTCTTAAAACTAATTGACCAAATGTAATGAAAAAGATTACCTTCTTCCCAACTAAGTCTTGCACCATCCCCTTTAACTCTTCAATCTCAGTTTTCATTTCTGCAATCTTTGCGTCTCTAAAATGCAGATATGCTAGCTTAGTAGCCGTAATCCCTCTACCAAACCCCCTTACTCGTCCAGGTTTGTCTTTTCCCAAAACCTTGCTCACAACATCTTCCCTTATGTTATCAGCAACTGATGTTGAGTCCATCTGACTGTCAAGTGACTGTATTTGTTCCTGATACATTCATTTAAACACAAAATAATTCATTGGCATAATCTATTAATTATACACAATATATAACTTGAATAATTCTTACAATAGTCTCAGCAAACTGTGGTTCACAGGTCTGCCATCAGCATGAGTGTGTCCCGCAATCCAAACCTTCGATCTACTCACCTTACTTGGGTCTTTACTCCTTTTTTCTATATAGAAACAGACATAGCTCAATACCAGTTTAATCTAACAAGCTGAAGATGTGTAATATATAGATGTTTGACTACTCTTTTACCATATCATCAGCTAAACGAAGTATCCCTTTGCGGCTAGTGGTGTGAGGAATCTGATATCTTCTCATCGCTCTGTACTTGTTACTCGTTTCCTACAATATAAATATGACAGTGATTAAATCTATCAGATATGACCTTTAAGGATGAAACTTACTTAGTTGTAGATAACTCACCGTGAAAGATTTGGTAGTTTTACTCTTAACCCAAGAGTTCCACACTTGAATGGATGGGATGTTGCTCGGTTTTAAAGCTATTCTCTCAGCTGCAGTCTTCGCCACACGTACTTGTGACACCAGCCTCGACTTCCCAGCTCTCCACAGATTTCCCAGCTGCTTGAAAATAACAGCTTTCTGCCACTCTTCTTGCAAGTTAAATCTCCCCTGCATCACAATAAGCAAGTTAAACATGTTATAATTTCATCTTGCGGTTCAACAAAACATACTAATGTATATATACAAACCTGAATTTCTTCCCACATTGTTGCTTTAGTCGCTGCATCAAGATTTCTCCAATCAGCGAGTGTAACCGGAACATGTTCCCTCACAAGAGGACCAAGAAAAGACGATAGTGTTACTGAACCAGGTCCAATATGCTCACCAATGTCATTGAATGTGACCGTAATCTTATCATTGGGATTTTCAGCCACTCTGCGCAACTTTGTTGGTCCTCTTTTTTTTTTTTTTGAACTTCCTCCCCTCCTAGCTCAACTCCTTCAGTACTAGGAATCTCATCATCTTGCGCAGTGCCATCTTCCATATCGCGAGCTTCTTCTTCATTCCCTTTCTCATTGAGAACTCCATCATCTTCCATATTGGCCGGTTCGTCTTCATTCTCTTTCCTAGGGGTGGGCAAAAAACCCAAACCGAACCGAACCAAACCAACCAAACCGAAGTTAAACCGAACTAAACCAAACCGTGTTCTTTATGTAACCTAATTGGTTCATGTTTTACTCAACCCGAACAGTTTGGTTTGGTTTGGATTTAAACCGAACCAAACCAAACCGATAATCCAATATATATAGTAAAAATATATATATATGTATTAACATATTGCAAATTTTAGTTAAAGTTTCGTTTTTCATTTTTTCATAACTTCCATATCTTAAAAAAAATTATAAATACGATTCAAATAATACTATTATATATAAAATCATGTAGCATAAGTTTTTATATTCTCAATCTATCGTTTATGGGTTGATTATTTCTTAATAAAAGTATAAAACTGATACCTTCATATTTTATAATCAACCCGAACTATACCGAACCAAACTAGACCATAATAATGTAAACCGAACTAAATCTAAACCAAACCGAACTGAACCGAACCGAATTAAACCCAAACCGAACCCAAACCAAAGCTACTTTGGTTTTAATTGGTTTGAGTTTTATAAAACCCAAATTACCCAAACCAAACCGAACCCAAACCAAACCCGAAACTAAACCGAAATGCCCACCCCTACTCTTTCCCATTGCCATCTCCATCTTCTTCATCCTCTTTCCCATTTCCATCTCCATCTTCTTCAGCCTCTTTCCCATTGCCATCTCCATCTTCTTCAGCCTCTTTCCCATTGAGTACATCTTCTACCTCATCAACTCGGGGAATATATTCAGGTGTAACATCTTCTAGCTCATCATCATCATCATCAGGTGTAACATCTTCTAGCTCATCATCATCTTGAGCAGCCACTTTCTTGATTCTACTACTTCTTCTCGTTGGCGTTAGAACTAAACTCTTTTTAGAGGAAGCCGTTTTCTTTGCTGTAGCTTTCTTCACTTTTAGTTGCGGTCTCTTGTCCTCCAATCCTTGATCTACTACCTCCAAGCCTTGATTACGTCTACTCCGACGAGAACCAACTTTTCCTTCTCCTCTTGTCTTTGCCATTTCTGAAACTAATAAACAAATCCAAAATCAAATCGAAACCCACAATCATATTCAAAATCTAAACCAAACAAACCCATAATCGAATCATGTGTTAACGCGGACATGCATGTGAAAAGAGATTCAAATCGAAGAGATACGATCGAATAGAAACCCAAAATCAAAGATATTTGATGAAAGTTTCTAATCTAAAATCAGAATCAAATCGAAACTCATACCAATTGAAGCTTCCACTCGAGAGAACTCTGAAGAACTTCGATGAGTCTTCGGTTTCGATTTCGAGGAATGTGAAGAGAGTGAAGTGAAGAGAAATGGGTTTCGATTTTAATACTTAGGGTTATTTTTAATATATTTTTCATATACGATAGCATTTATTTTTTGATTTGCAATGGTAAGGCGCCTCCACTTACCAAATTAACGCGGCTGGATTATTTTATTTTTCCGCGTCTACAAAGATAGCTTATACGTTCCAAAAACGCTATTATAAAGGCCCGTGTTGAAATACAATAGCAGAGACGCAAAAACCGCTATGCTACGACGCTATTAATACCCACATTTCCTGTAGTGGTTGAACGAACGTGTTGTGGTTGCGAGTGAGATAGATCTGTACCCCTTCCTTTTAGCGCCAAACTGTGGAAACCGAAATTTATCCCGTCGATTATATTAATCGGAGAAAAACCAAGTAAACCTAGTTTCCCCGGAAGGTCCCGGTTATCTGTAGGTCGACGCAGCTAATAATCAGAATATGAGGACGGACAAAGTAATAAATCGTAAATAACAATAAAAAAGAGCAAAAAGATCTTGTTACGAATCTGCATTCAAGCGTGAACAACAGGTGTAAGCCTCAGCTGTAGGAGCTGTCGGCGAGTATCTAGTCTAGCAACCTAAGAATTGTAAACCTAGTTGAGTCGCAATTCGATAACAAAAAAAAACGGAAATATGCCTAAATTGCTCCAAGCACTAAGTTTGATGTGTCAAAAGTTCTCTCTTGCGCCTCTCGCCTTAGCCTCTCTTTTATACTCCTCCAAGGTTGGACTGCATCTTCCTTTTCTGCCCTTGGGTCGAGTTTATCGCAAAAACGAAAGTCTTCCTTTTTTGGTCTTCATGATTATCCTCGAAACCCGATATTTATCTCCTCCCGCAAATAAAAATAAACCGTCATAGTTATCTTTGGGCTCATTCTCGTCTAAAATCGCAAGTGGGCTTTTGTCCATGTTCTTGACCTCTTCGGGCCGTTTTGCGGCCTTAAACAGTTTTGCGATTTCTTTGAGAAATCATATTCGATACGACGCCGATTCAATCATATATTCAACTAGGTGTTTTCCTGCACCATGTGCAGTAAAAGAATTTTAAAATATTTTTTAAAAGATAAATATAAATTATATTTATTTTTTATAATATTATAAATTTTCTTTTTTCTTATCAATATTTTAATATAAATTTGATTTAACTGAACATTAAAATTAAGATAAAACCAATTTTGTTTATTTTGAATTATATTTAAGAATGTGAATATATATATTTAAAATTATAATCTTAGGTAGATTTTTCTATCTATTTATTTTAATTAAATATATTAAATAAATATGTAAATTTCAGAATTGTCAAAAATTAAAATTAAACAATATTCATAAAATCTGTAAATATATATAAGAAACTAATGGTTTTACGATTTAATTTGATTTTATGATTTAATTTTATAATTTTCTAGAAATATGTATATATTTTAAAATATTTTAATTTAAATGATATTTCAAAATTTGAAATGCCATAATTGAATATATTTATTTTAATGATGATTTATGCGTTATTGCCATATTTTTAAAAAGTCCAAAAATATAAATCGATAATAAATATAATATATGAGTTATTACCATATTTTAAAATTTTTATCAAAATATAAATTAACATTAAATATAATTGTCCATGTCATATTAATCTATAAGACATGTCATCAATTTTAATAGCTATGTCACAATTATTAACCTAGGTGATTTCATGCACCATGTGTAGTGATGAATTTTTTAAAAGTTAAATTTATATTTTAAAATGTAATTTATTAATATTATATATTTTCTTATTTTGACTAATAATTAATATAAATATCATTAATTAAGCATAAATTAAGAGAAAATATTTTTTTTTTATTTTAAATTATATTTAATAATATATATGTATATATATAAAGTTAAAATCTTAGATAAAAAAACTTATTTATTTCATTTGGTTAAATTATTAAATCAACTTGTACAAAATTACTAAAAATCATATAAAATTGTATAGTTATCAAAATTTAAAACTAAATAATATTTATATAATTTGTAGATATCTAAAAGAAACTAATGATATTACGATTTATTTTTTTTTAATTCAGAAAATTTAAAAAATTTTAGATAATAAAATTTTATTATTATAAAAAGTAAAATTATATAATATTTCGAAATTCAAAATATCATATTTGAATATATTTATTTTAATGATGATTTATGAGTTATTACAATATTCTACAAAGTTTACCAAAAATATAAATCAATATTAGCATTAAATGTAATTGTCCATGTCATATTTAACCATATGACATGTCATCAATTTTAATAGCCACGTCATAATTTTTTTTGTGAAAACAATTGTAGAGAAGACATGTGGCAAATCATTTCTCAAATATAGACTAGGGGATACAACTAGTGTTTTTAGTTACTTGTTTCCGTTTTACACGACCGAACTTTTACGCAAAGACTTGTTTATATTGTAAAATTTCAACGATAACTCCAATCGTGACGAAACAAGAGACATTGCGGTCATGGTTCGGAGGATGGCTATGAGGGTTAAACGAGAGTGCATGACACTGATACGACGGACTGGCCGGGATGGACCGTGCTCGCCATATGGCGAGCGGGTCGAGACAGACCGCACTCTCCATATTGCCAGCGGGTAGATCAAGGCCGAGCTCGCCATATGGCGAGCTCGTTGACCTAGACCGTGCCCGCCGTATGGCGAGCTAGTCCGGTTTGATCGAACCTCAGCCCCCCCCCCCCCCCCGGGAGATTGTAGACGATTGGATTGATAGGCCATTTTTCTTCTTTCGTCGTTTTTCTCTGTAATTTATTGAAGAGATTCGAATCTCTTAACTCGAAAACTCATCGTATATATTGGTGTCGAAAAATATTTTCTGGGAACTTTCAGATGTTGATTCCTGCGTAACCAATTTTTGACCCCAACAACGAAGAGCAGGTAAAGCGAAAAAGAGAAAAGAATCTAAAGGAGCAGAAGGGAGAACAAAAAAAGGGAGAGAGTGAGATAGAAGGACTATGAATTTGAGAGCTATTCACGGCCAGTTTTTCGACTTTGTATCTCTTTTCGGTTAATGTTTAATTTCAATAAAAAGAGATTTGTCCGGTATTATTGTTTGATTAGTCCCTAAATTAAAATACAAGTTTTAGGATTCAACCAGTGTTGTTAAACCCGGACCGGACCGGCAGTCGGACCGGGTACAACCGCGAACCGGACACCTATCCGGGTTGGTTTAATGTCAAAACCCAACTAAAGTTGAACCGGTTAAAAACCCATGTTGAACCGCTAAAAACCCGGAAACCGAGTGACCCAACGAACCGACGAAACCCTGGTTCGTATAAAAATCAAAATTTTGTTAATAAAATAATTATTTTTTTCTCCCTTTTTAACATATATACTATTTTGTTTGTCACAAATTGCAACCAAAATAGAGTTTTGTAACTAATGTGTATATAATTTTTATAGGTGATGAAGATTTAGAAGGACAAAGATTTGGAGAATAAACTTTAAATGTTTTTTTTCCTATTGACTTTAGATTTGAACTATTAATTTTTTTTATTATTTTTATCACATTTCAATTTATTATTTTTGAAAGTTTTCTAAACATTATGATTATTTTTTGAAAAAAATATATATAATATTTATAAAATAATAAATTCAGTTTAATCTAATCGATCCCGGTCGAACCAGGTCGAACCACAATGACCCGTGACCCAAAATATTTCCGGTTCGTTCGCCGGTCCGGTTTTAAAAACACTGGATTCAACAATATTTAAAACCAAAAAATTACGTTTCAAACTATTAAAAATTAGTACTGTTGGATAACCTAGAATATCTTTAAAGTTTATAATTTTCCTGTTTTAGTTAAAAAACTACTATAAAAGGAAAAAAAAAACACAAGAAAACAGGATATGTATAGATATTTTATAGCCACATGAATTTTCCAATTTATTTCTTCCATAACAAAATTTTCTTCTCGGAAGTTTTTAGTCTCACACGCTAGTTCTCCTGTTTATTTGTTTTGCTAAAGACTTTCGTTTTCCTTCTTCTTGAAGCCAATGGGTGGGGGATTTGTTGCATTGATGTTCCTCCTTGTTTCACTAATAATCGTCTTAGGTACGCTTTTTCCGACTATGGAAGAAAATGTTTTTGGTTTAGTCACTATTGCTGATATTTTTTTCTAGTTGATTTTGGTTTTTTCTCAGAAGGGTTTGTTTGGGTTGAGGCACGTACAGCCTTAAAGCCGAGCAGTTCCACAAACTTTACCATAGAAAATAAATGCGATTATCCTGTCTGGCCGGTAATCAATGGCACCGCCTCTGAATTTTCGATCTCAACCACCTGCTTCGTCCTCAAGAAAGGAGAGGCCCGTCTCATCAGTGTTTGCCCGGCCAATACTCCCAACAATACAAGGTTAGTAGGTGACCACTCATTAGAGATGTTTGGATCTAGGATTATGCTAGTTCCGTTGGTGTTAGGATGATCCAAAGTTGTATGTTCTGAAATTCAGTTGGCTGCTTGTGAACTGTTATGTAATTTATGTCACATGTTAAAGAATCAACAACGAAAGCGCAGTGGCTCCAACAACTAGTGGACTTCCCCCAGAGTCTCAACCCTTTAAATTTCCAGCAAAAAGTAAGTTACATCTTGTTTTCTTTTGTCATTCACAGTGTCACTTCTTTTGGCCAACGATAATTATTTTGAATTTTTTTCACAGAAAAATCATCATGGAAGTCAAAGCTTATACTTGGTACCATATCCATGAATCTCTATGACATAACTCTCGTTGCATAATACCTATAGTTTGATTCTTTGTATCTTATTCCAGGAATCTCAGCAGCTTTAATTGTGCTGATCATTATTGTGGTTGTGGTAATGTTGAGAGCAAAGAAAGTGAGAAAGAGTGATTGGAATGATAAACATGTTGAGGCGGTTGTACAGTTGAAGCGATATAGTTACGCAAAAATCAAGAAGATGACAAACTCATTTGCGCATCTTCTTGGGAAAGGAGGATACGGAACTGTCTATAAAGGAAAGTTACTGGATGATGGCCGAGATGTTGCAGTAAAGATTTTGAAGGAGTCAGAGGGAAATGGAGAAGAGTTTCTCAACGAAGTGGCTAGCTTAAGTAGAACATCTCATGTTAATATTGTTTCTCTTCTTGGATTCTGTTATGAAAGGAACAAGAGAGCTATAATCTATGAGTTCATGCCAAATGGATCCCTAGATAAGTTTATTTCCGAGAATATGTCAGTGAACTTGGAATGGGAAAGGTTGTACGACATTGCGATGGGTGTCTCTCGTGGCCTAGAGTATTTGCATAATGGTTGTGTATCGAGGATTGTGCATTTCGATATAAAGCCTCATAATATACTCCTGGACAAAGATCTTTGCCCAAAGATTTCGGATTTTGGTCTTGCTAAGCTCTGTAAAAATAAGGAGAGCATCATGTCGATGCTAGATGCAAGAGGAACAGCAGGATACATTGCCCCTGAAGTCTTTTCAAAGAATTTTGGGGGAGTTTCGCATAAGTCAGATGTGTATAGTTATGGGATGGTGGTTCTTGAGATGATTGGAGCAAGAAATATAGAAAAAGTTGTACATTCTGGATCCAACAGTAGTTCAATGTACTTTCCAGATTGGATTTATAAGGATTTTGAAAGGGAAGATTTGATGACGATTTTTGGTGATCGTATAACAGAAGAAGAAGAGAAAATTGCAAGGAAAATGGTATTGGTTGGTCTGTGGTGTATTCAGACCAATCCATCTCATCGTCCAGCAATGATCAAAGTCATTGAAATGTTAGAGGGGAATCTAGAGGCTCTCCAGGTTCCACCTAAACCTCTCTTGTGTTTACCTGCAACAACGGTTCCACAAATTGTTGAAGATAGTAATGAGACTTCAAGCTTCTCCTGGCCAAGTCAGTTTGAAAGAGGCACTGTCACTGGTGAAGATACTTTACGCATTTCTGAAGAAGACATAGTTCAATGTTCCAGCTCCTAAACTAAAGTCAACATATAGACTGAATCTGTTACAACTTTCGAGATCTTGAGATATTTTTGTTGGTTATTTTTGAAAAAAATTCTGATTTGATTGTGCTAATTACATGCTTATGAGATTATGCTTTTATGCAGACACGCAAACATCGTTGGTTAATGTGGATAAAAAACGGAAGCTACTTTCTGTTGTTTTTTTGGTATACAGTGCGATATAATTTGGAAGAGAGCAACGTGAATTTTAAACTATGCAAAACTAAGTTTATCTACGAGTATCTAAAATGTTGTTTCTTTACATATGTTCAATTTGAATATTAATTTAGATTATTGCATGTTCAATTTGAATATTAATTTAATATATTAAAGTAAATTTAAATTTTAATATATTTTAAAATCTATAAATTCTAAAATAAAATAATATATAACATACAAATTTGAGTAAGTATGACCAAATATCTAAAATTAACATAAAATAGTTTGATTTGGATATTTGGGTGGAAAATTGGTATGTATATCATATATGGGGAATTTTCAAAAATACCACTTTCAAGGTACCATTATTCATTTTTACCACCACTAAAGACACATTTTCAAAAATACCTTATTTATTAAAATGGTAAAGACTCTTATATCTTTGTTTTTATATGTTTTTCAAAATTCTAATCCCAAATTCTAATTCCTAAACCTCAAATTCTAAACCCTAAACCCAAAATCTTCAACTCTAAACCCTAAACCCTAAACTATATACCCTAAATTCAATATCCTAAACCCTAAACCCTAAAGTCTAAACTATAAACCCTAAATCCTTAACTCTAAACTCTAAATCTTAAACTCTAAACCCTAAACTATATACCTTAAACCCTAAAACATCAAATCTAAACCCTAAATCCTAAACCTTTAAATCTAGACCCTTCATTAAAAGTAGTGGTAAAAGTGGTTAGTGTAAACATGAAAAGTGGTACTATGAAAATGGTATTTTTGGCAATTTCTCATCATATATTTTGTGTGTTTGAATTATTTGATTGTTTTAGATATTTATAATAATTTATAGTATTTTGTGTATTTTTAATATTTTATAATAACTATTGATGCATCATATAACGAGTTTGAGAAGTTGATACGCTGGTGAGAATCATGCCATGACAGAAGCAGAACCTCAGCTTCCTCTATCCGATGCCTATATATCTCTCCTAAACCTGGCACAAACTCGTATATCCAAACTACCAATGCATGAACACCTATGAAGCATGGGGCCGTCATTTAGGTCCAACAGGGACAGCTTGAGAACGGCAAAGGCTCTTGGGGATGATGAGAGCAACAGAAGATCTAATAATTAATGTATTGGGTGTTTATGAACATAATTAAGTCAACATTATCTTATATTAAGATAATCCATTACTTTTTCTTTAAAAAGTACTAAAACGAAAAAGAAGCAAAAATTTATAACCTTGTTTCTAATTATTTTAGTTTATGAACTTTGAACTAGATGAAACATATATTAATAATCAATTATTAAACAAATATTTTTCCTATTATTATTAGTTAAAATACTATATTACATTGTTTTATTTTAAAATTATAGTGTAATATATTTTATTTTCAATTTATGAGTATATGCATATATATTTATATGAATATATATGACGTACCCGTATCTTTATATTTTTAGTTTTTCCGTTTCTCGTCCTCTCTTCCGTACCCATATATGTCCTCGTATCCGTCCGGTGCAACATAGATGAAAAGTGTGTAACTCTTCTTTCCTTCGTATGTCAGAACTTTAATGGAATCCACAAGGCTGGTAAATCCTAATGACCCCATGGATAGCTCTGGAAATCTGCTGGATCCATGACCCTTTTCGCATAATGTAGAGGTATTCAACTATTGCTTGAAATGCCAAATATCCCAATGGAGAGTAAACACAACAAGCCAACCATTACACGCTTCTCTCTGGACCAGTTTCTGATAATTGGAAAAAGGGCTTGAAGTTCATTCAACTTGGGTCCTACAGAAATTGTAACCTTCATCTCCACCCAAAAGTCTTCATCAGCCACATCCCACTGTTCATGTGTGTCGAAGGGATCACAGTTTAGCCCCGTAATATCTCCAAACTCATACAGAGAGAACCTCATTGGCTGGTCTTTTAGCAAAGACCAATTTGATGACTGCTCTCGATCGCTAGTTGATTGGCCAGAAAATAATGAACATATTTTGCAGACCAAGTGTAATCCAACTCTTTCAGATTGATAATCACGCCAACATCTGGTTCTCTCAACTCAGGCCAAACGTCTTGTCCGACAGCCTCTTCCAACATTTGAATGTTGGATAGAAAACAACTGTGGTTCATGCTCCTATTTTGAATAGGCGTTTTACCAATCTCGTAAAACCGTGGAGGGTACTTCCTATTACACGAAGATGATGCCATTCCTTTAAAAAAACCAAAGACAACAAACTTAATAAATATCATTCCACCACATTTTAACAAAAAGATGAGAATTTACTATCACGAAAGTAATAGAAACAAACTTAACATATGGAACAATAATAATCTCATACAATATAAAAACCAATACAAAAGTGCCCTTGTTCTGTAATGGTGAAATAACAGAGTATGAGTGTTCTTCAATTTCACATTAACGAAGTTTATAAATTTTACTGTCACCACAATTTTACTGTCGCCGCATTAAGGAAATTGGAGATTTATGGTTTTCACAATCAGGCAATCACAAGAGCTAATTAGAAACAAATAAAAAACAAATCGATTTTCAATTTGGGATTTAGGGTTTTCAAATTTCAACTGGAAATGAATCCATGTATGATAACAAAATCTTTGATTACCTTAGATTTAGGCCTCACAAATTCAAGCAACACATAATTGATGGCTGATGTGATGACATATAGAGTCCTTGAAGAATCTTCTCCGGTCAAGTTGAGTTATGACGGAAGAGGAAAGAGATGACGTCCATACACAGTGGAAGAGACGGAAGTGAAGAACGGAGAAGGAGGTCTCAGAGTCGGAGTTGTCGGACCTCTTTCATTCTTGGTTTTGTCGCTGGTTTAGCGCTTTTTAAACGTTGATTTATCATGACATTACAATTATGAAGGATTACTACATGTCGTTTATTTTGTCGCTTTATGAAAGAGAAGAAAGCAATGAGGTTTTGTCGCTTAAGATTTTCTAAGAATTTGTTTTTTTTTTTTAATTTCCTTTCAATGAAAATTTATTTTATTATTAAATTGTAAAATTGTGGTTATACTGTTTAAAAGGTTGGCTTTTTAGTAAATTCAGTCATTCCTCAATTCAATCTAGTAGTTACAAATTTATTTGAGTTATTTGGGCCAGTCTGCGCTATGCGTGGAATAAAATTTATTTGTGATATATGTAACTATATAATTGTATGTTTTATTTTTGTGGCTTTTATGTAAACTTTTTTTTATATCAAACGGCTGATTTATTACTCAAGCTTGAGGTGGTCTGGAAAACCAGACCGGAATAGAACAACCAATGTAGTACAAGTTTCTATTAAAGGATCTTGTTATTTTAGCTAATGTAAACTTTTGTAAGAGCAGTGTATATTAACTTTTATGATTTAAAAAAAAATGTTAGGGTATGTAGTGATTATGTATAAGATGTAGGTGGTGTTCTTGTTGCATGTTTTTTTATAATTAGTAATCCATAATTGGTTGGTCAATTGTGGGTTCATATAATTATTTTCAAGAAACGATACACAAAGTTCCTTAACCAATGTTTGTCCCAAAATTATGAAGAAAAATATGCTAGTATTCAATGTTAAAAGAATTCACAAAAGATGGTAGGAAGCAAGTGAAAAGATGTAAAAGCATTATTCTAGAAGTTGTCTTTGTAGACAAATGATATCTTTACTAAGATATATGACTTCTTAGAGCACCTCCAATTTATTGTTGGTTATTTTTTTCTATAATAGCAATTAGAGATCAAATTGCTTCAACTCATTTCTACTACTTTTTCTATAATAAAGATTGCTATTTTTCTATTTATAGACGAACAAATAACATTCGTCTATTTTGTTACTATATATTTAAAGCTTGTTATTTTAGAGGAATATATTGGAGCGTCTTACACATGTATTATAGAGTTTCTCAATTTTAGAGATAGAAATAATAAAATACTTTGGAGATGGTCTTAGGTTATTTATAACATTAGTATGCTTTGTTTTTGTCATCAATTTAAACAGACTCATACGCTTTCATAAATGATTGAATTACTCTAGTTTTTCTAATGATTTTTACCTATTTGGTATTTCCTCATTTTCTCATGTTAATTTCTCCACTCGAGTTTGGTGACCTAAAAAAGGTATTTTTTGATGAGATTCACACATTTTTTTTCCTAAGTTTGATGAAACATGAAAACAATATAGTAAATTAATTACGCTTTTGTTCTTATGAATTTTTGCTATTTTTTCGATATATGTATCGTTCCATTATATTATATATTTTTACTAAATTATTATTATTGACTATTTTTATATAAAACTCAAGTTATATTATGTATTTAATAAATTCTTATTGTTTTCCTTGTTATATCTTATAGTTTTTACGTTTCAATTCTTTAATATACGTTTTGATTATGTATACCATTTAGTTGTGGTTTTCTATTATGTTTCCTGTTAATTTCTTTAAATATGAGTAGGGATGGGCGTTCGGATACCCATTCAGATTCAATTCGAGTCTACTCGAGTTATGAATTTCGGGGTTAAAGATATCAGTCTATTCCGATATTTATAATTTTAATTCAGATTCGGTTTGGATTTTTTGTGTTTGGTTCGGGTTTGGATAATCCATTTAAATTATTTAAAAATAAATAAAATTTATATACCTTTAATTTTTAAAAATCTAAAATTAAAATAATATATAACACATATTAATTTTACACAAAATAATATATAAAAATAAAAATAATATATAACACAAAATCTAAAATAAAAATCTAAGGTAAGAAAGAATATGGAGTTAGCCATTTCTCAGAGCTTAAGTTTACTTTGCAGGTCAATCAGATTGCAAAGATGATTCTGAAAAGAAGATGTCTAAACTTCTTATAGTCGCAGGTACACCACCTCACATAAGATCAGCTCACTTTGAATGATAAATCGTGGTGGATGGAGTTAAGAAGAGCTTTAAGGCGATGTATCTGATACCGGGAACGTTTCTCTTAATGAGGAAGTAGAATGAACGACGTGAAGAATCTCTACGAAAAAATTCATCATGTCGACAGCGCCGACCAATCTCGAAAATCAGAATGCAAAAGTGTGGTAAACCCTAGAATCAAAATTGACACGTAGAGATGTTTACTATCGGGATGAATTCTTATAGTAAAGCCTAAAGCCCACATAAAAACCATAACCATATCTTTCCCATCTTTTAAATAAAACTAGGATCGGCCCGCCCTACGGGCGGAATTTGATATTTTGTCAAATATATTTTAAATGTGTTTTTAAATTTACGTGATTGTGTTCATCTCTGATTCGGACCAATTTTTCATATGATGTTTGTGACTGTGTCATTGTTAATTTGTTTTGCAAAGATTGTGAGATATCACATTGTTTTTATATATAATGGTGGTATGGATTTATTGTAGCAATCCAAACTTTAAAACTATTAATTTTAATGCCTAAGTTGTAATCCGGAGATGGTATTTGTTAAAATTCAAATTTCGATATTTAACAGTACTCCCTAACCATACACTAACATATTTAGTTTAAATTATGAAAATAAATTTTATAATTTACTTGTAATAATAACATGTATCATACTGATTTTGCTTAATTGTAAAAAAAAACTATCATTTAATTGTAATATTAACATGAATAATACCTTTCAAAGATTCACCAGTTACATATAATCATTTCTCATATACTTTTATGATTTGTCAAATAACATTAAAATTGTTATTTTAATTCCATGACGTGATGCTTAGATACAACTCTAACAACTGTTAACTCTAATTTTGTTTAGTTTCTATCTAAAATTATGTAAGTGGCTGGTCAACCCGAACTCTTTTTTACATAACATTATATTATAACTTATAAGTTATATTGTATTGTTGTATTGTAAATAGCATTGTATACGAACATTTGGCTGCTCTCTAGATATGTGTTATTCCATCTTTAAATGTTGCTGTGTAAAATAATTTTTGTATTTATTGAATGTGATGAGCCTCCAGATTACATGTAGCAAGACATTTTTTATGGCGTTATACATATATGACAATATGAGCTAATCATTAGTGTGTGTATTGTGTATATTGATATTATCGTAGTTTTAACTTCTGTTACGGCATTTGCTAGTGTAGTATAGCCATAAGGAACTGAATTTAAAAAAAAATTAGAAATGATTCCACAGTCCATTTTATTTTATTTATTAAATCGATAAAACCAAAAATCATTATATTCTGATAAAAACAAAATAATATTAAATAATAAATGTTTACGTGTCAACGTGAGATATGATTTAAATAGAGATAAAAAATTATATTGTTATAGATAGATTGCTTGTGTTTCTATTAACAATTAGCTAGATGTTGAATTAAATATAAATATTTATTATTTTATAAATACAATGTATTTAAAATTATTGACTTTTGTATATGAAATTGTCATGTTTTTAGGTGTCTGGTAAATATTTTTTTCAGTTTAATTGGTATGCGAATGCATATTTAGCTTTTGTGGTCCAATACTCATATTTTTGATTAATGAACTTTAGTTATCGGGCTACTAATGGATTTTAATTTGTATTGCTACATAAAATGAATGGTTAATTGAACCGAAAGGAAAAAAAAATACCTTGACTGTTTCACTCTAGCCGACGAAACCTAATCTTCTTCTTCCTTTCACTACCCCATTCCATCTTCGTTTCACCACCTCACCTTCTTCTTTCCCCACCTGATCGCATCTTCTTCTTCACCCCCTATAGATCATCTTCTATATAGTAACCAATAGATCCTCCTTCTATCTAAGCTCCTCTTCTTCTTCATTTCCATGGTTACTCTGTTTCAGAAGACTTTTTCACTGAAGGCATTCACTCTGTTTCATAAACTTCCAGAAGCATCAATGGCGGAGTCCATCTGTTTATACCTGAAGGTACTCTCTTTCTACCACTCTCATCTAATCTTTCGTGATTTAAGCTTCTGTGTTTCTCTACATGTTAGTTGTATCATCGGAATCAGCCTTCAAAATCTTCTCTTTTTTCTTCATAAGATTTAAAGTTATGGTTTTTAAAGCACTAAGGGTTTACTCATATTCTCAGGTTTTAATGTTTGATGTAAACAGGACGGTTCAGCGATTGTAATAAAACAACCAAAGAGATCACCTCTGTTCGTAAGGATGATAGTTCTGGTGTTTGCAATGGTATGTGGTCTCTACATTTGCTCTGTCTGCTTAAAACAGTTTAGTGTCGGAACCTCACAAACTTGTTCCAACTCGCATCACTACTCGGATTCATTACCAAAGCCACATACTTTCAATAGGTAAGTAACTTTTCTTGTCTCTTAGATCTGTTTTTTTCTTTGTTTGTTTATTCACTTACAACTTTGAAACATATCTGAATGTGGGCACAATCCGGTGAGGTTCTTTGCGGTACTACGATGCAGAGATTAGGAAATGGTTGGTTCGAAACGTTGTTGAATAGTCATGTCACTTAAGAGCAAAGTGGTGGTGGAGAGATATCTCAACCATTCGTTACCCAGTGCTTGAAAATATGAAGACAACGAATCAGTTAAGTGGAGAAGCTCCACTACTTGTGTAGGTAGAAGCTCAAGCAACGAAGGAAAACTTCGGCGTTCTCGATATTTGCAGAAACTGCCGCCGTCGAGATGAAGCGACTCAAGAAACCCTCGAAGAGAAGATGAGTCTAAGGAGAGCCCAAACAGGGAACAGATCGAAGCCCATCTAACTGAAGTTTTAATGAAACGATGTGTTTTAGATGCATGGACACGTGTCAGCTCCTCATCACTCGAATTTGTGACATGGATGCTGATGTGTCAGCAGGAGAGAACCAACCCTTCTTTATATAAATAGATACAGCCTATAGTTTAAACAAACAAAATTGCACCGAGAAGCTTTGACTTATTGATGTGGCACTGACGTGGCAACACTAGAGAAGAGAAAACTCTTCTTTATATAATAAGATAAGAAGATTTGAGTAATTACTAGGATGATTTGAATTATTCTAAGTAATTTCTATAGGTTTTAGATACTTGACATACAGTAAAATTATAGTTAAGAGTAATTGAGGCCGAGTATAAAGCGGAGCCTGATGGATGGGGAGTTTGTGCCAAGAATAGACCTCAACTTTAAAATCTTCAGACTATTCATAGCCGTGTAATAGCCGTTTTTATTTCTGGTGTTGTGAAGTTTGTGCAGAAATTTCTGTTGTCCTTATCAATTCCACTGAAGAAGTCTTTTATGTAATCAAATATATTTTGACACTCGTGACTTTTATTTTGATTAATTTGCTTTTAAAGACAAGAAACCAGTAACTTGTCAAACATATGGTTCTTCTTAGCTTAGTTAGTTGAAGAGAAAATACTAAGAAGCACTATGATCAAACTTTCTCTGTCTCTGATAAGATATTTGCCCTATATCAAAGGATCTACCGCTGGATAGATACCTTTAGCAGCAATCATATAGATGCCCTTTGTAATTCATATTGTATTGTCACTTGTTAGTTGAATCAGCACCATATATCTTAGTTATCCTTTCTGGACACCTGAGAGAGAAGAGTGTTAGTGTGGTCAGTGCCGGACCAACCTTTGGCACTGCCCTAATCAAAATTTAAAACTATGCCTTTGTACATATTTTATCAAAATCGCAGAACAGTAAAAAATAACGTAAATATTCATTAAAAAAATCAAAACCTACAATCTGTTTATAAAAATAGTGATATTATACACCTATTGTTAGAAGTATAATTTTACTTACATTATTTTCTACAAAATCATTATTTAGAATCATATAGTAAGTTGTTAAAAAAAATCATATAGTCATTTCTTTCAACCATAACCATTTTAATTGATAATGTAATTAATTCATTTAATGTTTTTGTAACATGGAAGATCGCAAATAAATCTTTATTAGCATCAATTTCGGAAAAACTTCTTTTACCTGTGGCGACTACACCGATATAGCCAATAATATGCGACAAAAATAATGTGTTTCAAATTTTTTTCAGACATTGATTATCGAAAAATTTTTAGTTCTTTAAACAAATCATAATTAATTATATATGAAACTGTAACATTCCTTAAAGAAACTTTCAGATTCAAACATAATGCCCTCAAAATATCATAATTTTTTAAAAAAAAATTAAACAAAAATCCAAAAACAAATTCATAATTTTGGAATTCAAATATGAATTCAAGAGAAATTAAAACTAGAGCTTTAACAAATTTTATTCTAACAAAAAATGCCTAGTAAATTATATTTTAATAAGAAAACTTACAAGATTTATTTACTTACAACTAATTTTTTTTTAAAAAAAAATATGCCCCACTAATTTGGATGCCCTAATCCGTTGCTTGGGTGGCTTGCCGCCGGTCCTGAGTGTGGTAACCTCGAGGAGTTGTTATGCTCTGCAACACGTTCAATCTGTTTTCATTACTCTGTTTTTTCTCTCTCTCCTAAACCTCAAAAAAAGTCGAAGCATGATAAGATCATAACCAGAGTTAACCGGTGTCAATTTGGTCAAAGATGGATTAGAGTATGGCTTAGTGTGCCTCCTACATTATTGGGAAGTCTCCCACTTGTTAATAAGTTTGTTTAGTTGGAAGTTATATGTTTGTGCATTTAAGAAACGTTTGATTTAGTGAATGAGAAGAAGAGAAAATTGTGGTAACTTGTTTTGCTCTATTTAGTTTGTTCTTTTACAAATTCTCTTAGCTTTGAAAAGGGGCCTTAATTGGCACCAAAGCAAACTTGTGTTCTAAAGTATCAAAGGGGTGATTGGGTTTCACTCCTAACAAAGCACTTTTTTAGTAACTGACGTTTTGCGTTTGAATACTACTTTACATTCAATTCAAGAGGGAAACATGAGCAAGCGAATTGGGTAATTTAGGTTAAGACTACGGGGATAGAACTTCAGTAGGAAATGGAGTTATGTATGTTCTTGGTTTATGATATTGATGGCTTAAAGAGTTGTAGGAATGTTGTGTAGAATGCAATTGATGGCTCGTGAGAGGATCATCAGATACAATGTTTGTGCTTGATAAGTAATGGACGATGTTTGTTTTTATCCACCAACTGAGTTCTGAAAAATCAGAAATATCTCAACTTGATCCAGACAGGAGTAAGGCAACAAGACACAAAAAAAGCTTGGAGAAAAAGACGAAGCATAAATTATTCTTTTCATCAGAAGATTGATTTATTATAAACCACGCATGTCATTGATTTCAAAAGTCTTTAGAATAGTCAACTAATTCGCTTCTTTTAAGTCTCTCTGTATCCTTCTTCCTTAGTCACGTTCTGTCATTTCGTTTCTAACCACAGCAAAAAAAAAAAACATTCTCTATTATCCATGAGCATGGGATCTCCACCATCTGTACTATGTCTAATCTTATTACTCTTGTCTCTTTCTTGTGTTACAAGCCAGCGAGCACCACGTGGGTTTTGTGATACTCTCATCCACTGTGGCAACATATCTGTTGGATTCCCTTTCTGGGGAGAGAATCGCCAAGAAAGATGCGGTCATCCTTCTCTGAAACTCTACTGCAACAAACGCTCAAACACAACCACTCTTTTCATCTCAGGCTACAACTACAGTCTCCTCCATATAGACAACACGTCCAACATCATTCGACTTTTCAGACAAGATTTCTCACGTTCTTTCTGCTCTGCTTCGTTCTCCTCCATACCTTTGCCTTCTGAACTCTTCCAGAATTTACCTTCTTACAAAAGCCTCACCGTCTACTACTATTGTGACTATCGCCGCCATTTACTTGGGAACTTCACATGTCCATATCCAGAGAAAGGTCTTGGCTCGCTGTATCAAATCCCACAGTACCGTAAGCTTTGTGAGAAGAGTTTCAAAGTCACAGTTCCTACAAGCTACGTTCCAGATGAACAAGCTTTGAGTTTGACCCATTTGGAGAGTGTTCTTAAAAAAGGGTTTGAGGTGAAGATGACGATTGGTGAAAAGTTTTGCCAAGACTGTATTATCCCTGGTGGACACTGTGGCTTAATTTGCAGTGATACAATGTATGCAACTGGTGGTATAATCGCTAACTCTCAGATGTTTGTACCCATCATATTCCTTTTTTTTATATGCAGTCTTGTTCATTAGGCCATTCACTTTTGCAGGAACGTACCGCATGAATCGATCCATTGTGATCACATTCGGTTCAGGTTTGAACTTATTTTGCAATTATTCAATGTATTGAATTTTATGGTATTGAGACTAAACTATATTTTGTAACGTTTCAGTTGTAGGGACAATATTAACCATATATGTTGCGGTTCTTCTTGCTTTTGTTTTAAACGAGAGAAGAGCAATCAATGCTGGGAGAGATCATAACCTCGAGGCACTTGTAAGCCTGAGACGGTACAGTTATGGACAAATCAAGAAGATCACAAAATCATTTACAGAAGTAGTTGGGAGAGGAGGCTTTGGAACTGTGTACAAGGGGAAGTTGAGTGATGGTAGCAAAGTTGCAGTAAAAGTCTTGAATGATTCAAAGAGCGACTGTGAAGATTTCATCAACGAAGTTGCAAGCATGAGCCAAACTTCTCACGTTAACATTGTTTCTATGCTTGGTTTCTGCTATGAAGGTTCCAAAAGAGCGATTATATATGAGTTTCTAGAGAATGGCTCTTTAGATCAGTTATCGAATCTTGATGTGAGTACGTTATATGGAATAGCACTAGGGGTTGCCAAGGGAATTGAGTACTTGCACTACAGCTGTAAAACAAGAATTGTGCATTTCGATATTAAACCTCAGAATGTACTGTTAGATGAAAATCTCAGACCCAAGGTTGCCGACTTTGGTCTCGCTAAGCTTTGTGAGAAGCAGGAAAGCATCTTGTCATTGCTTGACACGAGAGGAACTGTAGGATACATTGCTCCAGAGTTGTTTTCAAGAATGTATGGAAGCGTGTCTCACAAGTCTGATGTGTATAGCTATGGAATGTTGGTTCTTGAGATGGTGGGAGCAAGGAACCAAAGAGTCGAAAATGCTGATGCTAACAACAGCTCGGTTTACTTTCCGGATAGCATCTATGAAGATCTTGAAATTGGAAATAGCACAAGGTTTCTTGGCGATGAAATAACACAAGAAGAAGATGATCTTGCCAAAAAGATGATCTTGATCGGTCTTTGGTGTGTTCAGTTACGTCCATCAGATCGTCCATCAATGAACAAAGTCGTAGAGATGATGGAAGGTAGCTTGGATACTCTTAAAGCCCCTCCTAAGCATCTCTTGCATATGCAAAATGTTGCAGAGTCTTCTCAGCCATTAGGTGAAAGTTCCTCAATTTTTACTGAGAAATATGATTCTATGAATGCTGAGAGCCTATAAATGTTTATTTTCTAGATTTAAAGTTGTTTTGTTGTGGTCTCCAAATGTCGCATACATTTTTTATTGTTAAAACTTTTGACAAAGAAAAATGTAAGAAATAAATAATGACTTGACATGTTTTCTTGTTGTTGATAAATTTTACCTGTTACTTTTTAAGCTTAGTTATTTTTAGACTCATCCCATAGGGTGAATCTTAGTGGTTTATCTGTGGTAAAAACCACTAAGATGATAATCAATAAAAAGCTCTCCAATCAAAAATTTGTTCATGAAAAAAGTAGAAAATAAATAAAAATAGTATTAATTGTCAAAAAATTGATGTTGCAAAACTCTAAACATCAAACCTCAAACCTCAAACACTAAACACTAAATTCCAAAACCCTAAATCCTAATTTTTTATTAGCAATTCTTTTGGTATTTACTTTTAGAAACTCTTAGGACAGGTTTAGGAAATACCAAAAGAATTGTCCATATCATGGTTTCATAGAGGTTTAGCTCTCAGCAAATCCTAAACTTTGAAACAGCTAAACCTCTATGAAACCATGATATGGACAATTCTTTTGGTATTTCCTAAACCTGTCCCAAGAGCTTCAAAACAGTTTAGTAGATCCCCGAGAGAATATCCAAATATTATTTCTTATCTCTTTAGCTTTGCATTATCAAAGAATTCAATTAAAAATGCAATCTCGGCATCATTCAAAGTAGTGAGAGTGCCTGGTGGTAGGCTCTTCAGCTAATCAACCGCCTTCCACGGAAGATAATATTTGAACAACTTGCAGATGATCTAGTTTTTCGCTTCCTTCATGCTCCTTGATGCTAGACACAAAATATTCGAGTGTTTCAATATGTCCATGGGATTTTCATGAGGAATACCATGAAAATAAAACTTACCCACATAAGAGAAGTATGCGGGTCTTATATGTATGTCAACTCCCTGGATTGCTGGAGGCCGAATCGCAGACCTGTTAGCATAGAACTTACTATGCATGATCCATTTTGCTATTGTTCTCTCTCGGAAACTTTATCATTCTCAAAAGCAGAAAATGTCTTAATGATTAAAGCCCACTGTGCATATATCTTATGACTTGCTGCATTACACATACGACCCTCAGAGTCTTGCAAGACTCCATTATCATCCTGAATCAATGGGCCATCGGATTAAATTTCAACCAATAGATGAAAAGGTTATCCTTGTGCATAGGGATTTGGGAAATTATAAACAAGGAGGAAGATTGACAAAAGAATAATTTATAACCATTGGATCAAAAGAATCAATGGTCAAAGCTAACTAATCAAAAATTATTTTTATTTAATTGTTATTTAAATATTATAATTTGATTTTAAGTAATTTTATTTATAGAAATATTAAATTATAATTTTGGATTTTAAAGTTAATAATATATAACATTAAAAGGTGACTATATTTCATTTTTATATAAAAAATCACAAAATGTTTGTGTGTAGAGTATATATGTAAATAAATTTAATATTTTTATGATTTATAATTCAATACTTGATGCCTTAAATTTGATTTTTTTACTTAGAAGATTTAATGTTTGGAATTTAGAATAAAGGTTTGAGTATAGGGTTTGAGGGTTAAAGATTTGGACTAATGATTTAAGATTTCAGATTAATTTTGAGTTCTTATTTAAGATTTGAAGTTGAATTTAAGATTTGGTGTTAAAATATTAAAGTTTAAAGTTATATTTAGAGTTTAAAGTTTAAAAACTTTTTTAGGGTTTATAGATTCGAAAAGGCAAACATAGCGTTTATGTTATTCTATTAAACTATTCCCTATCATAACGTTTCTACTCCTTGTTCCCTTGGTACTCATATGCATGTACTTGAAACACAAGAAAATAAAAGTAAGTTAACAAAAAATAAAAACCAAGACGGAATTCTACATCTAGTCTAGTCTAATGGTGATCAGAGTTTCCGGCAACAACCCCAAATTTGATATGATCAAATTACCTCAAGTGCAACTCTCTCAAATAAGAGATCAATTGTAGTACTTGAGGATTGTATCCACATATACTCGATATTTAACAAAATATATATTATCTTCAGATTAAGCTAGGCAGAATCGTAGAAAGCAATAAACAAAACGGTAAATACATTGGTTTGTTAACGATAAGCAAAATATCTAGATTTATGGATTTATAAAACAATGAACTCAAATACACAAATCACTATTGCTAAGGGTTATATGTGGTTCAATCCTATAACTTGAATTCTATAGTAAGTTATTTAGCTCTCGCATGCAATAAAATATTTATATGTCTAACTCTAATCAAGTTCCAAATTTCGCTGCGAACTCAATGAATCAAATAAGCAGTAGACAATAATCTTTAACTAAATCGTAGACCAACACTCGTATGCGTCTAGGTATCTAATTTACTCAAGGTTCGGGTCCCGTTAATCAATTGCACTCTGGTGCCTCTCATATGTCCAATGATTATAGTTTCAAATAATCAGTCACACTCTCGTGCTAGTCCAATTACTCTAGATACTAGTATTACAAGCCACTCTGGTATAGAAATCTATGAATAACCCTAGCAATCCTAATCGATTATCATTTTGATATTAAGCTGATGAAATCCCTAAATCTAACAAGATAATTACTAAGACATGAGAGCAATAACACAAATCATAGTCTGAATAAATAATAGATAAATACAAGGGAGTTCCAAGAAAAATCTTAAGGAGTTCTTTTTTTCTCTCCAAACCTAAAACAAAACTTAAAAGAAAAGTGCAGCCGTCAACAATGGCTTAAAATCATTATATAGGGTTTAAAACATGATCTTATGTAAATAAGGAAAACTTTGATGCCAAAACTGCAATTCTTGGATCTTCATTAAAGTAGTCGAGCCTGAATTTGGGGGAGTATCGATCATCACTCTTTGAGTGTCGTTCAACACTTCTTCATTCTCGACAGCTTTCTCTCATGACACTAAAACATATATACCTTTTGATCTAGGATCCTGATTAACCTCCAACCAGTGACATTGGAAACTGAACTCAAAGCTTTATCTTGTTTCAAAATATGAACTCAATCTCACCATGAGAAGACCTCCATCCGTTGTTACACTTATGACGTGTCTGCACAGATCTGCATCTCAAATAGCTCCAGAATCCCAAAGTTGCCTAAAACATACTTGGACCTGAAAATACTTTAAAACAGACTCCAATAACATATAATGTATTGTGTGGAGAATCAAGCCATTTATTTCAGACATAATGTCTCAAACTCAGTCTTCTTTTATGAAAGAGTATCACGTATAATATCTTTTTTTGCTCACAAGATCATTCACTGCCTTCGTACAAATGATAAATTTTCAAGTGAGTACATGGAAATCAAGACTGACTTGTCGAAGGTGTGTGACAAATTGAGTGTGGGTACTTGAAAGCTTTGCTGCTTGCACTTGCCTTTGATGTAAGTTTGATTGAGAAAGTTATGTTTTGTGTGACTTTTGTAACCTTCTCAATTCTTATTAGCGACCTACCTTTCGGGAAGATCAAACCGGAACATGGACTATGCCAAAAAACCTATTTTCGTCGTTCCTTTTCATATTATGCAAAAAATTATTGATTCACAAACTATCCGAGGTGGACCAGGCGAGTAAACTACATGGGATTCAGTTCTTTCACTAAGGATCCATAATACATTGTTTATTAACGATAGTATTTTGGTCTGCAAAGCTACATAAGAACAAGAAATTATGTTGATGAATATCTTGGAATCCTAACAAGGAAAAGGTGATCAGTGGAATAACAAAAGAAGATGGATTTGGAACTTATATAGGCCTTCACGAATGTTTTAGTTGGTCAAAAACCGAAATGTTGGTTTATTATATCTACAATAGGCTAAAAGATAGGTTGTCTGGATATTTTGCTCATTTTTTATCGCATGGTAGAAAAGAAAAATTTCTCAAAGCTGTGACAATGGTGATGCAAGTTTATGCAATGTCATGCTTCAGACTCACTAAAAGCTTACGAGAATTTGACAAAATCGATGGCTGCAGATATCTGGTGGAATACACTAGAACACAAGAGGGAGATTCATTTGATAAATTGTAAAAAATTGGGTTTGTCCAAACAACATGGAGCCTTGCATTTAAATATATTTTACGATTCAACCAAGCGTTTTTGGCTAAACAGGCTAGGAGGCTAATAGATAAACCACAATCCGTTTTCCCTCATTTTTTAAAGCCATTTTTATGCCAATTCAGATTTCTTAAGTTCTAAAGTTGGGCAGCGACCCTCATATGCATGGAGAAGCATAACACATGGTCAGGAACTCTGGTCTTGGTTACCACAGCTTTGGCTATACAGTTAAAACTTTGGTCTTAGTTACCACAGCTGCAAACGGTTTCTTAGGTCGTTTAGCTAATGGTTTGAAAAACATATGTAAATTATCTTTGTTATCTATCTATAATAATAAAGTTGACTTGAAACTCTCCACAATGCGCCACCTCAGCACTCATTTCTCCAAAAGTCGCCACGTGTCGCTGTTCCATCACTCTTTTATATGTTTGATTTTTGTTCTCTTTGTTGATTTTTTTTCTATTTAGGTCCATGATTATACAAAAGTCTCGGCCCAAAATTTCTTAAGATTATCTCATGCTCAAGCAACTGTTCGGCACCGTAAACATTCAGATTTTCATGGTTTCCATTAAAAAATTGTAACGTTTTCCTTTCTCTTTAACTCCACCATTAATCTAATCATTAAACTACACTCCATCTCTTCTCCACTCCGTTTCATTTATTCAGTTTCATCATCGGCGCATATACCGGTTTGAAACTCGAACTATAAATGACTCAATGAACATCTCCACCGGCCAGATTTCTGAAAGATTAAACTCTGTAATGCAACAGCTCCAACCTCATTCTTGACGAGAAGGTAACTCCCATGACCTCATCCATTTCTTATTAATACAAACGTTTGTCCCAAACCGATTGTGTTAAGCAATATAATCTCCCGTTGATAGTTCGGGTCTTCTGTATTATTGATGGTAACATTCATAAGGGTTCAACCATTGTCTAACCAACCTTACAAACCAATGATGACACTAAAAACTAGGCCTGGGCATTCGGGTATTCTTTCGGGTAGGTTTTTGGATTTTAAAAATGCTCTCATTCGGATATTACAAAAACGGTCTTGACTTGGATTCGGATAGGTTCGAATATTATCCAAAATAACTAAACTACTCAATTCGATTCGTGTATTTATATCCAAATTACTGAAATTTATATAAATAACATAAACCGTAAAAGTACTCAATTTATATAGTTTAAATTGGTTATTTTCGTCTGAAAGTAACCATATACATAATGTGATTTGAGTATTTTTATCCATAGCATCTATTTTTATCTATAAATACCTAAAGTTTTTGGGTTTATGTTAAATGGCCCCATTAAGATATTTAGGCAGGATCCAATAGGGTCGGATATAGATATTATACCCAGTCCAACTGTAGACAGAAAGGACAAGTAAGACACAATATAAACAAAAATTTAAAATAATTGTATTTAAATAATTTGTAAAATAAAAACCCATATTTCTTCAGTTCTAAAAACTCTTCATGCATAAATCAGATACTAATATATATATATATATATATATATATATATATATATATATATATATATATATATATATATATATATATTAAACACAAGATACGATATAAATGATCGGAAAAGTACAAATGAATACAAATATAAATAAAATTATCTCAATTGTGGTCTAGATTAAAACAAACCGATAAAAAAAATGCCATTAAATGAAAATATCTTCACTAAAACTTTGTTAATAATGAAATTTAGTTACCTTCAACTAAAATAAAACTGAATATCATAAAAAATTCAATCGAAAATGATAAAATAAAATAAAAGGATCAAATAAATAATATTTTATAAACAATAATCAAATCATGAAAATAAATTATATACAAATATTGTTTGAAACTAAATTTCCGCGCGAAGCGCGGACAAACCACTAGTTATACATAAAATGAAGGAAAGAACCTTAACTAAAAAAATAGAAATATAATTAACTTAATTTAGCGATTTTCTTGAAAAGTTAACCAAGTAAAAAAAGAAGATCCTTCACTAAAAGCTCATAAAAACTCACATTTATATTTTTTTGAGAAAATTGCCAAAACTGAACAAAAATTTATCATGGTTGTCCCTATAATATAAAACCATCATTTACTTGTCCTTTTAGTATGATTTTAATCATAATCCCCAAAATAACCCTTGATTAATTTAATTAAATACATTGAACTAATAGAATTTTTATAAAATTAACCAAAAACATTTTAAAAAGGGAAAACAAAAATAAAACTTTTTAAAAAGTTTTTAATAAAAATAAAATCCGTAAACTTTATAAAGTAAAAATAATTTACAAAATTGTTTCAATAAAAAAATTAAATAAAATTTATTAAAAAACGTTTTACAAATTTTTATTTTTATAAAAAAAAGTAAAAAAGTCTAAAGTGTTTTTGATAAAACTTTAATAAAATAAAATTTGTATACTTTATAAAAATAAAAATGAAACTTTACAAAAAGTTTTTAATAAAAAAATTAAACAAAATTTATACAAAATATTTTACAAAGTTTTATTTTTATAAAAAGTTTAAAATGTTTGTAAACTTTTTTATTTTATCAAAGTTTTAATAAAAATAAAACATTTTAATTTTTTCAATAAAGTTTAATAAAAGCAAACTTTGTAAACTTTATGAAAATAAAAATAAAACTATACAAAATTTTTTAGTAAAAACTTTAAATAAACTTTATAAAAAACGTTTACAAAGTCTTTTGTTTTACAAAAAAAAACTGAAAAGATTTGTAAATTTTTTAGTTTTATTAAACTTAAAGAATAGAACAAGAGCTTTTGAAAATCACAAGACAAACTATGGAGATATCATAGATTGATGAAGAAAAAAAATGCAAAATCATTTTCACTAGTAAAATCGACCATAACACGTTTTAGGAAGTTAGAATATTTTTAGGAGATTTTTAGAATATTTTATTAACTGAAATTTTATTAATTTTCGCAAAAAAAAATTAGGTATTCTTATATGTAGAAGGCGCCTTCTAAAAGTTTAGAAGAATGATAAAAATCCTGAATACACTTTCCATTTTGAGTAGACGTAAAAGTACATTGAAGAAAACACATTCTCCAAAATTTAGAATACTTTATAAAAGTAGAATATGCATTCGGAAGGAAAGTGGATACCTTTACGATTAGTAGAATGCGCATTCCCTTTATTTAGAAATTTAGTAAATAATAGAACGAGCGTTCTAAAAGAAGTAGATGAATGTGTTTATTTTCGAAATCGTTTTCTACTATACCATTTTTCGTAGAAGACGCATTATACTTTTAGTAGAACATATTTAAAAAAAATTATTTATCAAGTTTTTGAACAAAAAAAATTACTAGTTTGTGTAGATGGGTGTTTTATTAATTATTTATATTTTTAATAATTTTTTTAATTCACAAAATTATTTATTTCATTAGTTTCAGAAATGCAAAGGTTAAAAAGAAAAAGAATAGACAATAATGGTTTTTTTTTGGGTAGGAAGATGGGAGAAAACTCCCATTTTTTATTAAACTGCAAACATCAAACTACATTCGAACTTGTCGTGGCCGTAAAAAACCATCAACACCTTTGCGTATCAAACTACCAAGTTCTAACGGAACAACATCAAATCTATGAAACCCAAGCGGGAGAGAAAAAGCAAGGTTAGCTAACCCATCAGCTAAGCGGTTAGCTTCCCTATACACGTGAACAAATCGGACTAACCAGTCCCTCGTCAAGAAGCCATGGCACAGACGCACCAGGAAAGACAGCGAATGAGTATCCTCGATCCCTGTCGTAAGAAAGCCCGTCACCATTTTAGAATCAACCTCCACCTCCAGTCTCCTTATGCCTCTTTCCCAAGCAATCACAAGGCCATAATAGACTACCCAAAGCTCCACCAGAGGGGCAGAACACCTCCCTATATTAAGAGCAAAGCCACCACACCACTCTCCATCACCATCTCGCAGCACCCCTCCAGCTGACGCCAGTCCCGGATTGCCCTATGATGCTCCATCAGTGTTCAGTTTCATCCACCCCACTCGAGGAGGCGTCCAGCCAATCATTATCTCCACTCTTTGGCCACTAACCTTATTCTCTCCTATCGGTTTCTGCGCACACGTCACTTCTTTGGCCAAGTTCCGTAGAAACTGAACTCTATCCTTCCAAAGTCGGGTCTCGCCAAACACGTTCCCACATCTCCACTTCCATCCCCACCATACAGACAATGCAAACATTGTGGCCCAAGGGATCCCACTTTGTACGTCATTGTCGCATAGGTTCCGGTATAGCCATTCAAGCAATGGCATCGAGAAAAAGGCCGGTCTCTTCGTGCTCGTTACGAAACTATTCCATATTCCCTCCATTGCAGGGAAATCCCTCAGCACATGTAGAATCGTCTCAACCCCTCCTTTACATACTTGGCACACATCAGTTCCACTTAGGTGTCGTCTATATCTTTCCGCATTGTTCATGATTGCCTGATTCCCAACAAGCCAAAGAAACACTTTGACTCTCTCTGGAGCTACCACACTCCATACTCTTTTAAAAAGATTGCCCATCTGCTGTCTTGGAACATCATCTCTGGTTATCAGCTTATATGCAGTTTTAACTGTAAACTGACCATTTGGAGATTCTCCCCACGCTAATCGGTCTTTCCCTCCCGTTACAGTATCCACAACCACAGCAAGAAGTCGAGTCGTTTCTCCTCAGGTATGAATGGGGAAATCCGTGTGAGATCCCACCCTCCACCATCTAGCCACAACTCCCTCGCCGTTATACTTTCGTATCCCTCTGGAAGATCTGCCAAAGCCTCTTCCATAAGAGGTTGTTGTGAGAGCCACTTATCTGTCCAGAATCTAATCTCTCTCCCATTGCCAATCACCCAGGTGTGCCCTATCGCGATCACTTCCCTGATTCCCATTATCACACTCCTCCATGTAGATGAAGCATTACTTTTCGCAACCATCCAAGAACGATCATGACTATCGCCCACTACATACTTACTTCTTAAGATCCGAGCCCATAGTCCTTCCTTATCGTTTAGTAGTCTCCATCCTACTTTAACTAGCAAAGCTTTGTTCATGTCTCTCGCCACACGAATCCCAAGTCCACCATCAGCTTTCGGTCTGCAGATTTTATCCCAAGAAACTAAGTGTTACCCACTGCCCCACACAAAGCTTCTTGATAGGCTATCCAACTTGTCAAGTGTACTCATCGGCATATGTATCGTACTCATGGAGTGTACTGGTATCGACGATAAGACCGCTTTTGTCATAGTTATCCTACCCGCTAAACTCAGAGTTTGCTTCTTCCAGCCTGATAAGCGTGATGCCACCTTCTCTAGGACCTCTCCAAATGTATCCTTGTTGATTCTTTTCTGCAGTATCGGCATCCCTAGGTATTTCCCCAGTTCCCTTGTTGCTGTTATACCACTCTCCCTGCTTATCAAAACCTCTTTCTCTCTAGTGACGTTCCCAGAGAAGAAAATCTTGGACTTTGGGAGACTTACCTTTTGACCAGAAGCTCTTCAGAACTTCTCTAATACTCCTCTTATTACTCGAATCTGCGCCACTGAAGCCTCAGCGAAGAGAATCAAATCATCTGCAAAGCAGATATGAGACAGATGTGGTCCACCTCTAGACAATTTGATGGGTTTCCATTGTTTATCTATTACAGCTTTATCTATCATATGACAGAGCCGCTCCATGCACAACACAAACAAGTACGGAGATAGGGGATCACCCTGTCTAAGCCCTCTTGATGGCTTAAAATTCTCTGTTCTTTCACCAATTCACAATATGCTCATCGAATGGCCAGAAACACATTGCATAATCCTTGCAACCCAACTATCAGACAAACCTGCTGCTCTTAGTGTATCCTCCAAAAAGTCCCATCTCAACCTGTCATAAGCTTTCTCCAAGTCAAGCTTTAGTAGCATCCAACCTTTTACTCCCTTCTTCCTTCTCATTGAGTGCACTGCCTCTTGCACTACCACAATATTATCTGCACTCAATCTGCCTGGGATAAAACTTGCCTGAGCAGGACCAATCAGCTTACTCATAATACCCTTCAGTCTCCCAACCATAGCTTTCGTTATTGTTTTGAACAACACATTGCAGAGGCTGATAGGACGAAACTGTGTAATACTTTCCGGTTTCATCACTTTCGGTATTAACACTACAAGAGCATCATTAGTGTTCTCCGGCAGCTTCCCTGTCTCAAAGAATAGCTTTATAAACCTGATCACTGACGGACCCACAGTCTCCCAGCATCGTTGATAAAACACTGGTTGAAAGCCATCAGGTCCTGGCGCTTTAAAACTACCCATCTTCCTAACAGCTATCTCCACCTCCTCTGCAGTGAAAGGTCTGTTTAAAGCAACGTAGTCCTGGTTTGTCAAGCTCACAAAACCTCTCAGTGGCAAGTTCTGTGTATCGGTCTCCACATTCTCCAAGGAGTATAAAGTCTTGAAGTAATTTACTGCAATTGCCTCCAGCTCCTTTGCATTCGATATCCATTGATTCGCATCGTTTTTCAGCATATCCACTCGATTCCTTCTCCTCCTGATGATTGTAGACATGTGAAAGAACTTAGTATTTCTATCACCGTAAACAACCCATTTCTCCCGCGATTTCTGAAACCAAATTACTTCCTCTTGTTCCAGCACTACTTCAAACTCTTTGAGAAGCTCACCCTCTCTCTCCAACAACTCATCACTAAGATCTGTCTCGATTCTCTCCTGTATCGATTTAATCTCCATAGCTAGATTCTCTTTTCTTTGTTGAACATTCCCAAAAACTTCTTTATTCCACTTTTTGAGTTTTACTCCCAGCCTCGCGAGAGCTTCTCTGGTATCAATATCTCGGTCCCAAGAAGCTGCCAATAAATCTTGGAACTCGCTGTGCTGTAACCATGCCGCTTCGAAACGAAACGGGCGTCGGCAGGCGTTCCCTGGAACCTCTGGTGTAAGCTGTAAATAAAGAGTCCGAGGCCAAAAAAGGCAGATGTGTTACTCTTGCCTCCTGCCATTTGAGTCGCGAGTGGGCGCAACATAGTACTCTGTCTAACCGCTTAGCCACAAAAGTACTCGCTGATCTCCCTCTCTTCCAAGTAAACTGATTCCCACTGAATCCCATATCTACGAGTGACATATCATTTATCGAATTACCAAAGGTTAAAGAATCTTCAGACAGTCTTCCATTTCCTCCACTTCTCTCATCCAATCTGACAATTGTATTAAAATCACCACCAATGATCACCGGACCATCGGCATTACTGATTACTTCCTTCAACTCTTCCCATAATCCACTCCGACGGCCTGGAGATGGAGCAGCATACACTACAATCAAGTTGATCACTTCTGTTCCACTTCCTACTTTAGCATAGATGAACTGCTCTGAAGACTTTACGACCTCCAGCTCTCCTATTTCCGATCTCCATAGTAGCCACAGACCACCACTTTGACCACACGCATCTACTCGGAACGAGTTTTCAAAACCCAGCCCCTGGCAAATTCTACCCGCTGCTGCTCCACCAGCATGCGTTTCAAACACGGCTAGAATGTCGGTTTTGAATCTCTTCATCAGGTATCGAATCGATCGGCGAAACTGAGGTTTATTTGCCCCCCGGCAATTCCAAAGAATGCACTTCATCAGAAATTGACTATCAACTAACAGAATCACCGGGGCAAATCGTTATGCCTCCACACCCTTCGAGCTTTCTTCCTCCCCAAGCTCCGCTCCATCTTTCCTCAGGTTCTCTATCACCTCCATTTGCACCGGTATGAGGCTCCCTTCACTACCGTGCACTGGATCTTTCTCGCTTCCATCTCCTCCTCCCTCTCCGGTGAAGACCCCTCCTCGCCTTCCGATACTCTCCCTCTCCACTCTCAATCTCTTCCCACTTAGCGATAAGTTAACCTCGCCTTTCGCTGGGCCATATGTTAGGCCACGCGTAGGCCCAACAGATTTTGGTTTCGGCCTTGTGAAATTTGGGCTTTTCAGATTAGTCTTCTTTTCCTTAAGGCCCATACGAGTTGATGTCTGATCTCCTTTGACCCTAGTTGCAGCAAACGCCATCACCTTCCCAAGCCCATTGCTTCCACTTCCAACATTTGGATCAACGGTATTCTCATTTTCTTTATTCTCGTCCTCTTTCTCAGTATCATCTTGTAGCTCTACCATCTCCCCACTTTCAGTTAAGCTACCAAACCTATTGGAGACTTTGATTTTCTCCACCACACTATTACTCTGTACTTCCTTATGTATATTTCCCGCCACAGCTCTCCCCTCGTTACTTCGCATAAGATCCTCTGATCTTCTCTGTTGGTCAGTTTTCTTCCTCGCATGTCTCACTTGCGTGAACCCTGTTTCCTTTCCTCTAGCTTCAGTACTCACATGGTTCGTGATCTCTTGAGCAGGCACGACAACCATAGTCCCCTCTACATCATTTTTTGGACATGTATGTACTAGGTGTCCATACATTCCACACTTCGAACATATAGAAGAAATTCCTTCGTATGAAACGAAGTATCTCTCGCCATTAATCAGCACTGACCCCTTTAATGGTTTATTAAGATTCACCTCCACACAAACTCTAGCGAATCTAGCTCTTTCCAGCTTCAACGTTGTCATATCAACTCTGATCGGTCTTCCTAGCCCCCTAGCAATCCCCATCAATATCGTCTTGTGGTAAAAGTTCACAGGAATATGGGAGATACGAACCCACACCGGCATCGTATCTATCTCATCCTTCAGTGGATCAAACTCCGGAGTCCATGCTTGTACCATAAGATAGCTTCCAAACGCCCTCCATGGGCCACCCGATAGTGCAGCCATATACTCCTCCTCCTTCTCAAAACGTACCATAAAGAAGTGCCTAGGTAGATCCATAACGTGCATCGATCCTTTAGGTTTCCATAATTCCTCCAGTCTTCGAGTTAGACTTAGGATAGGTATGTTTCTTCCCAAAACCCTAACAATCATGCAACTCTTCCACAAGTTATTCATAGCCGTCAACACCTCCTCTCCTATCGTAATCTCTGGTTCTCCATCCTCACCATTCGGAAACTCCAACCTCAGCCTCGACTTCACAAACTCCTCATCAACCACTTCCTCCGGTACTGGCATCCCTCCCTCGTTACACCCAACAACCTTGCTTACCCATGACCCCGGAGCATCCGGTGGATAACCCGGCGGTCTCTCCTTCCCTCCAATGTCCTCCATGGTCGCATCTCGCGCTTCCTCCCCCACAACCCTAAAATCGCCTCCCAAAACCCTAGCCGTCATATTTTTTCGTCGACAATAATGGTTTTATACCAAAGAGACAACAACTTAGTTTTTTTGTTATCTTTTGGCATTTTTTCCTTTTTTTTTGTCTAAAAGAGATAACGCCACTAAAACTCATATATTTTCAAAATGAAACGAAAACATAAACTTCTATGTGAGCTATCTTAATCTCAAACTTTAAAATTGGGAAAATCGCATAAAAAACCTTCGAAGTGTCACTTACTAGCACTTTAAACCTTGAAGTTTTTTCACTAACACTTTTAACTTTCAAAGTGACATTTGTATCAAAAAATTGACCGGTTGAGCAGGTAATTTTTCAAAAATAATTATTTAATTAATAAAATAAAAAAATAAAAAATCCAAAAATAAATAAAAATCGAAAATTTTAATAAAATTTAGAAAAATAAAATAAATAAAAAAATCAAATTAAAATTTTAGAAAATTTAATAAATATTTTAAAATTAAATAATTTTCTAAAATATTAATAAAAAAGAAAGTTAAAAATAAAGAAGATTAAATTTAAATAGAAAAGAACTAAATAAAAACTTCACAAATTTTTGAAAAAATGGAAAATAGAAAATTCAAAATTCAAAATTCAAGTGAAGATGATGTTTTCTCACATAACCATTGACAATGACGATAATTGTTATATCTCCAATGATAGTTTCTAAAATCATCATTGAAAATGACAAAAAAAAAAATTCAAACTTTTGAATTTTCAATTTTTTTTTGAAATATACGAAGTTTTTATTTTTCTGTTTTTAATTTGATCTCATTTATGTTTGAATTTTAATTTTCTAAATATTAATTAAATTTCTGATTTTTTTCTAATTTTCTGATTTTTATTTAATTTATGAGTTTTTATTAAATTTTACGATTTTGAAATTGTTATTGCCCACGATGATATGATATATTGTTTGAAAAAATATTTTAATTAAAACAACTATTTTGAATTTTCTATTTTTTTTAAATTGAACTTTTTATTTAGTTCTCCTCTATTTAACTTTAATTTTATTTATTATTAAAAGTTTAGTTATTTTTATTTTGTTAAAATTATTTAATTTTCTAAAATTTTAATTTGATTTTTTTTTATTTTTTTATTTTGTAAATTTTATTAAAAGATTCGATTTTAATTTATTTTTTGGATTTTTTATTTATTTATTTTGTTTCTTTTATTAATTAAATAATTATTTTTGAAAAATTACCTGCTGAACCGGTCAACTTTTTGTTTTGGAAGTTTTTTATGATACAAATGTCACTTTGAAGGTTAAAAGTGCTAGTGAAAGACCTTCAAGATTTAAAGTGCTAGTATGTGACACTTTGAGGGTTTTTTATGAGATTTTCCCCTTTAAAATTTGTTCATCTTAAACGTTGATTTTTGTTGACCATGCGTTTCAGATACAAGAATTGTCAACCGTTACATTGATTCAAGTGTTGATTTTTACGTATTTAAAATGACTTTCTCAACACAACATAAAACAAAAATTAAAGGGAAGAAATTTTAAAAGTTAAAACTAAAATGGCTTAAATAGAAATTGAATATTATTTCGATTTATATGTAAGTTGAGATTTTTGGCAATTGTATTAGGCCTATATGCATTTTACCCAGTCCCAAAAATCTGAATCGGAATCGACCCAAAAATATCTGTTCCGAAACCGAACAAAAAATTTACAAATATCTTGTTGGATCTAAAATTCCTCTACCTAAAAGAACCAGAACCTAAAAGAACCAATGC
The DNA here is from genome assembly GCF_000801105.2 of Raphanus sativus. Lineage (NCBI taxonomy): Eukaryota > Viridiplantae > Streptophyta > Magnoliopsida > Brassicales > Brassicaceae > Raphanus > Raphanus sativus. The sequence continues at coordinate 22,235,380 of NC_079517.1, read as the reverse complement.
AAATAAATCTGAAACCGTAAAAAAGCGACCAGAATATATGTGATAAAAACCGACTCATACCTGATCTAAATACATGAATATTTATCTAAGAGTATGACTACATGTGTGTTTATGGCTTACATTTTAATTTATGATTTATTTGTAATATCTCTTTTTTTACAATCTTCATCATTAATTTTGTAATAGTTTCAAATAATAAGAAACTTTAAATATCAAATTTAGAGTTTAAAATATTTAATTTCAGTTACTAATAGTTTGTCTTTCTTATTTTACAGAATTATAGATAATTATAACGGATTTCAACTAAATTTTGATGAGATTCAAGTACTTTAGTTTGTTTGGATTCTAAATATCCAAACAGTCGGACTGTTTACATACCTGAAAATTACAAATATTTTACATAGATATTAATTGTAGTTCAAGACCGACCGAAACCGGAAAAACCGACTTAAATCTGAACCAATTTTTTTAAATCCATAATATTAAAGGAGGATCCTATTTTAAAAATTTAGGATTCTGCCCTCGGGTTTTTATCATATTTACAAGATAATACCACATTTTAATTACAACATATGGAAAACTATATATATGGCATGTCGATTATTCTTTAAAATTTTAGCTAATCCTAGAATTATTAATTTTGACAACAATCATTATCATTTAAAAAGATTTTGGAAAATATAAATATAGTTAAAAAGATTTTCCAAATTATGGTCACCGAGTCTCATCATTAAAAAAACAATATTAAAAATAGTCAGTATATTTTAACTTTTAAAATCCCTATATAATTCAGACTCCAAGGTATTTCCTAAAAATAATAACAATATAAATACTAAAATAGCTAAACGTGTTTTCCTATCTATATTATTAAAGTTGAAGTACCAATATGAATTAAAACTTGAAATAACCTTTTAATTACATCTAATGTCTTTTTTCACTCATAAATATAATTAGTTTTAATAAATGAATTTACAAAAACATGATACATATGAGTTTATTTATAAATCGTAGGTATTACATTAAATTACCTAATATTTAGCTAATTAAAAAGATTTTAATCTTTCAATTATTTAATACTTAACAAAAATTATTTTACAAATAACATACATACACACACACACACACATATATATATATATATATATATATATATATAATACAATCATATCTATGCCAAAAAAAAATATACAATCATATCTAATTTTAAATTTATTTAATATTCTCAAACCTAGGTTAGAAATTATTTTGTATAATTATTTGCTTTTGTTTGATCTATGTAGAGGGTGATTCACTTTCACAATGCAAATTTTCACGTGTATCAATTTTTTTACTATTTTTTATTGTTTTTAACTAAATTTACATTATTTTGAACACACTAAGTATGACAACCGTAGATACTAAGATTTCTACACATGAATTACATTGATTTTATTTTTTATTTTTCTCAAAATAATAAATCTAAACGTTGTTTTCAAATTTTAGAAATGAATTAAACATTTTTAAGAAAAAAATACAAATATATTTTTGTAAAAACTAAATGATTTTAGTCACTCAAAATAAATCCAAATCGGTCTAAATAGATGACCAATACAATTATATGAATTTAAATGGATAAACTTATTGAAAACTTAAAAGTAAATAAATTCAAAAAGTCGACACATAAATGTGTTCGCCAAAAATGAGACAGACTTAAATAAGGTGAATCTACCATTTTATCAGTTTTAATAAAACATTTGATAATTTTTTATTAAATTTTTACGATATATAATATTCTGCGCTTTTACGATTTAAAATCTAGTACCTTCTTCCGAAGTCCAAAGAGTGATTTGAATCAGACCCTGAATACCGACCCAAATACCCAAGTTTTTTGGTTTCGGAACTTTTTTTTTTCCGTCTATTAGTATCTATACTATTAAAGCAGGATCCTATTGGTTTTTTTACTAAAAATACCCCTTTCTTTAATAACATTGCATATTTCATTAAGGGTAATCAAGTAATATTAATAACAAAACTATATTGGGTCATTTTTTTAAATCCAGCCCATTGCCCACATCATCTCTTTTGGGCCATTTGGGCCAATTAACAAATCACATTCAATTTTATTTTTTCGGATTGGGTTCGAATCGGATCTTTCCGGATCCGGGTGGGTTCGGTTCTCATGCATAAGAACCTGAAAATAACCAAATAACCAAAATATTTAAAACGGGTTCGGTTATTTATACTCAGAGTAACCAACGTATCCGATTCGATTCAATTTTTTGTATCCAAATTACTCAAAAGTAACCAAAAATATCCATTCTATACAGTTTTTTTGGATAAACTTTTATCCAAACTATCATATTTTATCCAAATACTCAAAAGTACTAAAAATGACTACTATAGTTAACTTATGATATTAATTTAAAATATTAAAATAATTATAAATATAATTATAACATATATTTTTAGATATATATTCACATTTCGGGTATCTTCGGGTACTCATTTGATTCTCGATTCGGATCGGGTTCGGATCGGTTCTTCGGATATAGCAATTTAGAATTCATTCGGATATTTACCCCGGGTCTGATCGGGTTCGGGACCCTGATTTTTGGGTCGGTTTTGGGTTGGTTCTTCGGGTCCGGATATTGTGATTAGGTCTATATTCATTTAAAATGAAACACGATAAAGAAAGATAAAAAGCTTAAATTTTTTATAAAAAAACAAATATATGAAAATATGACATTTATTAAATATTTGTCAATTTAAAAAAAAATAAAGGAAAATAAACCCGCGCTTTAAAAGAGCGGGTCAAAATCTAGTATTTTATTAAAAGAATAAGGTCCAAAAAGCGGACCAAGCCCAAAAACACCCAACAAAGGACCATCAAGGCCCGATTACAACTTAACCATTAGCCCAACAAAATGGGACTAAAAAACGGTGTAAAGTCCACAACCGCTACCACGCGTCACTCACAACACCACGTGTCCACTGGGCTCTCCAAACCGACCATGCGCTCCGATCCACCGATCGCATGAGACACGCGTCATCTATCCATCCCTTCACGAACCAACGGCCGGGATTTTCACCGGAGAAAACGAAACGAAACTTGTTTCGCCGAGACTCGCCGTCGACAAACCACCGCGCCCATCGTCGTCACCAATACTTGCCCCTCCGGACAGCTTCATCAAGCCTGCCTTGAGATCTCATCCGGAGCCGAAACGTACCACCACCTCAAATCCAACCATCGGAACCATTTGCAATCGGGAACCCTGAGCTCCAAACAAACCAGACAGCTTCGTCTTCAAAGAGAAGAAGACGACAGCGCTAAAGATAAAGCCGACAGTACAGAGTTGAACGAACCTCCGCCTCCGGAAAACATAAGCCGGCGCCGACGGATTGAAAGAAGACCCGTCACCCGGAACCAAAAACTGAGAAAATCACCGTCGGGGAACCACCACAACACTCACTTTCTCTCTCAAGAAGAAGAGAGAAGACGGAGCGTCTACCATTCCCTTTTGGTTTCGGATCTATGATATATAAAAGATGACTTTTTATTATTTTGTAAAAAGATTATAATACATATATACATGTTAAAACTAAAAATATAACATAGAAACATCAATCACCAGATACACAAAGACATTGATTGCTGCAATTTGTTTCAGTTTAAGCTGTCAAACTACTCAGTCACCACAGCATTTTTTAACACTCCAAGTAACAAAATCTAGGACTTTTGAGTTTGATATGTCCGTCAGAATACATACAACAAAAGAGAGATAAAATACACACACACACATCATCACAACTTATGCAGAAACAAAAATAGATAGTATTACAGAAACAAGTGGTACAACAAATAACCTGTTTTTGATCGTTGCTTAGACCAGTTTTATGTCACCAGACCAGACCTTTTTTCCTTCTAAACCTATCAACACTCATCCGAGACTTCTCAGGTTTATTAGTCTTCTTAGATTTCTCAAGCTGACTGTCAACACTGTTTCTGGAAACTTCCGGAAGGCAGCAGCCCAGTTGAAACGTGTCAGCACGTCCATTCTCTGAAGGCTTGCTCTGGTCCTTGGTTGCGTCTGTTGCATTCGTTTTGTTTGAACCGTCTCTTGGTCCCTTGGGTTTAGAAATATATATTACAAACTTCTTCAGATGTTTGATGAACTCTGGATAGAGTTCAAGATTGCAGTGTCCTCCTCCAGAGACCCATAGAGGTTCATACTTTTCTTTGGAAAGTTCCCAGAGTTGTTTCCCATGAGACCAATCAACTACTTCATCTGCAGTTCCCTAAAATACCAAACAACAAGAGTTTAACATCTCAATGATTTCTTCAACTAGTTGACGTTACCGGGAGAAAATTAGATAAAAAGTGATGTTATAAGAAAAGACAGATCATTTTCACCAAACATTTTCTTGTCAAAATGGTCCTATAAACCTACAAGTTTTAGTTCATCGCAAGAAACTGTGGAGGCAATGGATGACAGTAATGAAAGAGAGAAAAAAGGGAAAAAATACAATATTTAGAAATGAGCATTACTCACATGGATGACTAAGATAGGACAGGAAACAGAACCGATCTTGTCGATATTCTGAAACGAGGAATTGTTCATGTATAAGCATTTAATACATAGAAACCAGAGACAAAGATGGCTAAATGTCTGTCTACTAACTTACCTTGTAAATGTCAAACCAATATGTTCGTTTAACCGGGTACAGAACTCTCATCCCAGAGAGAATAGGGCTATGCAAAACAACTCCTCTTAAATTAGGCGTGCGCGAAGCTAAATCAATCGTGGGTCCACTACCAACAGACTGACCATATAATATCAGTTGATCATCTTTTACACCGTAATGTTCTTTCAGGCAGTTATACGATGCATCTATATCAGCATATGTGTTACATTCGCTTGCCTGATTCAAGTACCAAAATTTGAAATCCATTAGAAACACAATATCTGGAATCTATAAATTTGATATTTGTTATTTCGAAATGAAAAAAAAAAAATAGATTATGGAAACTACCTTTCCAGTAGATTGACCATAGCCAGAGTAATCATACCTGGCAGAGGACAAAACCAAAGGACGGATTAAAAGAACTATCACCTAAGAACACTGCGAGAAGGCAAGTAAAAGCGAAAAAGCTTATGCTACTTCAAGAAATGATGCAAGGAAACCAAAATATACATTTATGAATATTGTGAAATTAAATCCATTCAGGTCAACAACAACACATAGATTTGTCATTATTACACTGTTAACATTAAATAACCAAATCCAAAGAAACCAAAAGCTTTAAATCAATTTCACAAATGACAAATATGGCAATGAAGTCTTGTAATAGAGAGAGAGAGAGAGTGGTACCCCATGAGATTAACACGGAGGCGGCTGCTAAGCTCGACGAAAAGCTCAAACATCTGACCCAAATCAGCGGCGTTCCCATGGGAATAGAGAAGCGTACAATTAGCTTTAGGGTGTTTGACGTAAATAGCAACGATCTCGTTGCCACGGCGAGTGCGTAGCTTCAGGACGTCAACGTCATCGCGGCGAGGAACATCGGTAATGTACAATCGGTCAACGGAGGAGGAGCTGTCGTCGGTAATCAAACCGTAAGAAGGTGGGGTTGGCGGGAAGAAAGCGAATTTGGCGGCGATTGATGAAGTTACTCCTCCCATTGCGAGGAAGACGATTTTATCATCAGAACCACCTCTTCTTACTCATAAACCCTAGATTCCTCTCTTTCTTTAGGTTTCCGAGATCTTAAGGAAAATAAAAAAAGTTGAAAAAGACAGAAGAAGGAAAGTAAAAGTGAGCGAGAAAAGAAGAAAAAGATAAGAGGGACAAAGTTGAAATGGAAGGACTAGATTTTTGCGGTGGCGCGTGATAAAAACAAGCCGCGCGTGTAGGAAGAGACCAAGCGTCACGAAGTATTTTAGAAATAGGGAGGAAAATAAATAATCGTGCTTCTCTCTAAATGGCTGTTGTGAGAGGCACAGTTTTGTTTTTGTTTTTTTTTTTGTCATTTCATTTTGACTATTATTTTTTTTACGAAGGTCACAAAAAAAAAATATTTTTTACACTAGTCTACCTTGTCGAAACTAATTTTTAACACTTTATTATATGAAACTCTTATTATATTACTAATTTGTGAAAACGAAGTAAGCAAAACAATTCTCTCTCTTAAAACCTCCATCTTCTCTCTAGATTACAAAAGTGTACTGTGGCGGTGAACAGTTCGCCACCGGTCACCACCCAGGCTCTTTTGTTTTGTTTCCTTGTATCATATTACTCATATCCTTTTGATCTATAGATCGATAGTTTTCTTCGCTTGGCGATACTAGTCTTCCGGTTAGCGGAATAAAATATTTCGGCTTTGTCCGATCAAATTGCGGAATTTCGGCTTGGTCCGATCTCTTTTGTTGTGTTCTTAACTCTCCTCCTTCTATTCTTCACTCGTATTACATCTGTTTTTGAGGATTGATTTTCTTCTTATTGGCATACTCAACTCTTGATTCAGAATAAGAATAAATTTTCGCAAATAAAGAAAGTTTAGTTTCCATGATGATCAAGATAGAGAGTCAGAAGATGCTAGTAAATTTGAAGCAGAAATAGAAGAGCTGGAGCTGTCGTACGACAAGCGTTCTGACAACGTTCTGTCTCAATCTTACTAAAGCTTCTTCCATGAAGTTTCACCCTAATATTTGCAGATGAAATCCTTGTTGAATAGATGGCGATTGAAGGAGATCGGAGCAAACAAGCAGTTCGAGTGGAATCAGAGATGATTAACGCGGTTGATCGGCAAAGTACCGGCGACATTTCTCTTTCTATGTCCAAAGAAGCGGTGCGTCCAAGAAGCATACACGTAGTATACACGTGTTAGGTTTATGTTAATCATTATCTTTATTTTTGGACTTACTGTGGGTTGATTGTATAATCTAAAATTCTTGAACTTCTTGTATGGCCCATTGGGCATGGTTTTAATAAAACCAAAAGTTGACAAAAAACACTTTATTATATTAATAGATGATGATCCGCACCTTACATAGAGTAAGTTTTTTTTTAAAATATATTGTATCTAAATATTTTAAATAATACATATTTTGTTATTAATAACTTTTTTACATTTGATTAGGAATGATATGCGGGTACTATTTGGTTCGGTTAGGTTAGGTTCAGATTTTTACAGGTTTGGTTCAAATCATTGCATGTTCTGTTTGTGTTTAGGTCCGGATAACCCATTTAATTAAAAAAAAAATCCATATACTTTAAATTTCTCAAAATCTAAAAATAAAAATAATATGTAACATATAAATTTGAATAATGTATACCAAAAGACTTAAAACTTAACATAAAAATTGGTTTAGATTAAATCTTTGGATAGAAAATGAATAGACATTTTCAGTATTTTTGGTATTTTGAGTAACGTTTAGCTATTTTAAATTTATAACTTTTACTATTTTATATATTTCTAAGTAGTTTGGAGAATTTAAAAACATCTTATGTATTTTGTATATTCTTTTAGGCTGAACTAAAAAAATGTTACTATTGATCACAAAATTTTCAATGTGATCTTTTACCATTTTTAGTAATTTATAGTTGTTTAAAAAAATTAGAAATATAACATATACAGAAAAATCTAAGTATTTTTATTAATTAATGTGATTGTTTAATTTATTTTAACATATGAAATTAAATGAAAATTATAGAGAATTAAAAAATTGTTATCAAACATTTCTTATTCATAATCATTAATTTTGATATATATGTTAATAATATTAGGTAATTCCGTATTTTTATTTAAAAAGAATAGAAAATATTATTTTGTACACTACTAATTCATTTAATAGTTATTTTATAAAAATATAGTATATATATTTACATGGATCAACCTATTTTCTAACAATTCTGAGAATAATTCTCGTGATAATACGTGACTACAAAAAATGTTATAATGCTCCGGAATTAATATATAGGGATATCCTACATTTCACGGTTACAAAACCTTTGATTGTAAGAATCTAAGAGATCAAGAACCGGCAAACAATAGATAAATCCTCACATGATGCGGCTATCATTGAATCAAATTAGCAAGTTGACCAAGAAAGTGTTTTGAGGCTTGATCTAGACGAACTGCAGCTACTAGTTGGGTGAACCACTTGAGAGTGGATCGAACAAAGAAGGGTGTCCGGGATACAGACGAGTTAAGCACTGGGATAGACAGAACTTTGCTGATGAAATGACGAGAAGAGAGTTGGAGATAGATGAAGACATTCCGGAGCCAGGGTCGGCTCAAAGAATCCATGGGCTCTTGGGCAAAATATTTTTTGATATTATTTTTACATATATTTATAGGTAATTTAAAATTTTTGGGTCCTGATACATAATTTTTTAAAAAATCTAGACCCCATTTTAACACTATTTTAGGAAAAAAACGTTTGGGCCCCGGGGCCTACGCCCCCTTGCTCTATGCTCTGAGCTGGCTCTGTCCGGAGCTGGAAAAGAACTTCTAGGAGAACTTTGCTCTCGACAAAATGAACCTGAAAAAAGAAAATTAACGAGTTAGAGCGTCTTCGGAACATGCTTATTCATTTGGTGGTTGAGATAAGGCTTCTACGGCCCAAAGAAATACTGAAGATCTAAAATAATGTTCACTTGTTTGTGCAGCTGAACCAATCACGAGATCAAAGGCTAAGGCTTTAAAAGAAGCTCTTGGACTTTTAATCAAGTTTGTTCAAGAAGAAGAGGATTCGACCCATGGACAGCGAAAAAGACATACCACTTGGTTAAATATTTTGATTTACCAAGATTTGGATCTTTAGGAGTTTCTTACTAAACCCATTAAAAGTAGGATAAGAATACGTGTAAACCCATTTAAAGTTGGTTTTGATTTTTTTTTTACTTCGGTTAAGGGTTGTAGGTCGTTTTAAGTTTTAAGATATACTAGATTTTTATCCGCAATTTCAAAGCGCAAAATATTATACATTGTAAAAATCTAATAAGAATCCATAAAATGCTTTGTTAAGGATTTTAAAATAGTAAGATCTACCTTATTTAAATTTATCTCATTTTTAGCGAATACATTTACGTTTCGACCTTTTGAACTCATTTACTTTTAAGTTCTTGATAATTTTATCCATTCAAATTTATGTAATTGTATTGGTCATCTATTTAGACCGGTTTGAGTTTATTTGAGTGACTAAAATCATTTAAATTTTACAAAAATATATTTGTATTTTTTTTTTCTCAAAAATGTTTAATTCATTTCTAAAAATTGAAAACAATGTTCTGATTTATTATTTTGAGAAAAATGAAAAATTAAATCAATGTATTTCATGAATGAAAATCTTAGTATCTACGGTTGTCATGCTTAGTGTGTTCAAAATAATGTAAATTTAGTTAAAATCCATAAAAGAAAAATTAGTAAAAAAATTGATACACGTGGAAATTTATATTGTGAAAGTGAACAGCCCTCTATATAGATCAAACGAAATCAAATAATTATTAACAATAATTTCTAACCTAGATTTGAGAATATTCAATAAATTTAAAATTAGATATGATTGTATATATATATATGCTATTTATAAAATTGTTTTTGTTAAGTATTAAATGATTGAAACACTACAAGAAAACAGCATTTTAGCGAGGAAAATTAACGAGGAAATATAATCCTCGTAATATTACGACGACTTTACGAGGAAACTACAAAGAAAGAAGAGAAGGTCGTTATTTCCTCGTAAGGTAACGAAGAAAATATTTCGTTGTAAAACCCACGTAACCTTACGTGGTTTTAACAAAGAAATCATCTTTCCTCGTAAACACAACGTAAAACTTGCATTATATTTACGAGGAAATTAGGAAATATACATTTCTTGTTAAACCGACGTAAATTGGCGTCTTCTTTACGAGGAAATGTTTTACTGAACTTAACGAGGAATTTTAAAGCACGTTTTTTTTGCTACCTACCTATTCCTCGTAAATTCATCGCAAAACTTCAACTACCAGATTCGAAAATTTTCTATAAATATGGAGTTTCAACATCATTTTAAACACACCAACAAGAACAAAAAAAAAGAAAAACGTGAAAGGAAAAAAATGTCAGGCTCCGGGAATGTCTACGAGTTGCGGAGGTGGATGTATATGCATAGAGATGCTAACGGGAGAGTGACGAAAGAATACATTGCGGGACTGGAGACATTTATGCATCAAGCAGATTCCACACCGCTCGCCCTAGAAAGCGGTAAGATGTTCTGTCCATGTCGGAAATGCAACAATTCGAAATTGGCAAATCGTGAAAATGTTTGGAAGCATTTAATAAATAGAGGTTTCACGCCAAATTACTATATCTGGTTTCAACATGGAGAAGGTTATAATAATTATGATCAGAATGAAGCTAGTAGTAGTAATAGCAATTTTCAGGAAGAACCGGTTGCTCATCATTTGCATAATGAACATAGTTACCATCAGGAGGAGCAGATGGTAGATTTTGATAGGGTTCATGATATGGTAACTGATGCATTCGTAGCTCATGATGAAGATGAAGAACCTAACATAGATGCAAATTTTTTTTATGAAATGTTAAATGCGGCGAATCAACCACTTTACAGTGGTTGTAGAGAAGGTCTCTCTAAATTGTCGTTGGCTGCTAGAATGATGAATATTAAAACTGATCACAATCTACCTGAAAGTTGCATGAATGAATGGGCAGACTTGTTTAAAGAGTATTTGCCGGAAGACAATGTGTCTGCTGATTCTTATTATGAGATTCAGAAACTGGTTTATAGTCTTGGGTTGCCTTCGGAGATGATAGATGTTTGCATCGACAACTGGATGATCTACTGGGGAAATGATGAGAAGTTAGAAGAATGTCGATTCTGCAAGAAGCCACGATTCAAGCCGCAAGGACGGGGACGTAATAGGGTACCGTACCAAAGGATGTGGTACCTACCAATTACAGACAAATTGAAAAGATTGTACCAATCAGAGCAGACTGCTGGAAAGATGAGATGGCATGCCGAGCATACTCAGACGGATGGTGAGATGACACATCCATCAGATGCAAGAGCCTGGAAACATTTTAACAAAGTACATCCGGAATTCGCGAGCAATATCCGGAATGTGTATCTCGGATTATGCACAGATGGATTTAGTCCATTCGGAATGTCAGGGAGACAATATTCATTGTGGCCAGTCTTTCTTACGCCATACAACCTGCCACCGGAGATGTGCATGCAACGGGAGTTGCTATTCTTGACCATATTAATACCTGGTCCGAAACATCCTAAAAGGTCGTTGGATGTTTTCCTGCAACCACTGATAAAAGAGTTGAAGGATTTGTGGTCAACAGGGGAGAGGACGTATGACTGCTCAATGAAGACGAATTTCACGATGCGAGCGATGCTTTTGTGGACCATAAGTGACTTTCCTGCCTATGGGATGTTGTCGGGATGGACTACACATGGGAGATTAGCTTGTCCATATTGTAATGGAGCGACAGATGCGTTTCAACTGAAGAATGGGAGGAAGACAAGTTGGTTCGATTGTCATCGTCGATTTCTTCCCATTGCCCATCCGTACCGAAGAAACAAGACATTGTTTAGGCACAAAAGGGTTGTGAGAGACACTCCTCCTCCATATTTAACTGGAGAAGAAACTGAAAAGCAAATCGATTACTATGGAGCTTTGGAAACAGTTACTTGTGGTGGTAATTGGCATGTCCCCCCTAATATGCCTGATTCTTACGGTGTTCATCACAACTGGCACAAGAAGAGTATATTTTGGGAGTTGCCATATTGGAAGGATCTTCTTCTGCTCCAAAACCTCGATGTGATGCATATAGAGAAGAATTTCTTTGAGAACATCATGAATACAATATTGAATGTCCCGGGGAAGACAAAAGACAACATAAAATCGAGGTTAGACTTGCCGGATATTTGCTCAAGAAGTGAGTTACATATAAACAGCAATGGGCAAGTTCCTGTTCCGATATTCAGATTGTCTTCAGAAAAAAGTCGGTGTTGTTCAACTGGGTAGCATCAGAAGTGAAATTTCCCGATGGGTATGTTTCAAATCTGTCTAGATGCGTTGAAAAGGGTCAAAAGTTCTCCGGGATGAAGAGTCATGACTGTCATGTCTTTATGCAACGACTACTTCCCTTTGCTTTTGCGGAGCTACTTCCTACAAACGTACATGAAGCACTTGCAGGTACTATATATATTATTTATTGCAGTATTTTTATATATAATGATTTAGTTTGAAATAATATATGACTAATAATGTGTATAATTGTTTTTGGAATATACAAGGCATTGGAGCATTTTTCAGGGATCTGAGCACCCGCACTCTTAAAGTAGAAGTCGTGGAACAGCTTCAAGAGAACATTCCCATCTTATTGTGCAACTTGGAGAAGATATTTCCTCCTGGGTTTTTTGACGTCATGGAGCATCTAGCTGTCCACCTCCCATATGAGGCATTGCTTCGTGGACCTGTACATTACGGATGGATGTATCAGTATGAGCGAGCCATGAAATATTTGAAGGGAAAAGCAAAGAACCTTGCAAAGGTTGAAGGTTCTATAATTGCTGGAAGTTTGACGGAAGAAACTTCTCACTTCACATCGTACTACTTTGCGTCAAAAGTACGTACCCGGAAAAGAGCTCCAAGGAGATATGATGATGGTGGTGTCGCGCCAACATACGCAGTTGCTGGTGTTCCAGACATCTTTAGCCAGATTGGGCGACTGGGTGGGAAATCAAAAGAGGTCTGGTGGTCGAGTGAAGAAGACGCTCATAGTGCACACACCTATATTCTACTCAATTGTGAGGATCCACTGATTCGTTATTTTGAAAGGTAACATAAATGGTATATAAATTAACACATATATATAATTGCCAAATATTAATTAATATAAATGTGATTTTACAGCCTATTTGTTTCACAAGTCGAAGAAACATTCACAGGTATATCCACAACTGACGTAGACAAAAGGAAAGATCAACACTTTATAAAGTGGTTGAAGAATCATGTATTAACTCAAACTCATTATCCATAAATGATCTGTATTTTAACGTTCACTTTGTTTTTGCAGGTTGATTGTGACGACGATGCAGATTATCCTAAGTGGTTACACGAAGTAATTCAATCTCCACATGTAAAGGTCACCACCTCACAGATGTATTTCACACGAGGCTATACTTTTCACACATATGAGTATGGTAGACAGCGGGCGACCAGTAACTATGGAATATGTGTGAAAGGGGAAACCGATTTCTACGGTATCTTGACAGAGATTATTGAAGTGGAATTTCCAGGGATATTGAAGCTGAAATGCGTCCTCTTCAAATGTGAGTGGTTCGACCCCGCCGTCAACAGAGGTGTTCGGTTTAACAAATTCGGTGTAGTTGATGTCAATGGTGGACGAAGGTACAACAAATTCTTTATTTGCCATACATGAGCAGAATAAGCTTACTTCTATGTTTTTTTTTTCAGGTACAACAAATTCGAGCCTTTCATCTTAGCTTCACAAGCAGATCAAGTTAGCTACCTTCCATACCCTCGGATGAGAGAATCGGGAATAAATTGGTTATCCGTGATCAAAGTTACACCTCGAGGACGAATCATTAGTGGAGAAGAACCACCATTGCAAGAAGAACAGATAAATGAAGTCGAGGAACCTGAACAACAAATTGATGACATTCTTCTCATTGATCCGCATAATCATGAGTATGAAGATCTTACCGACGATGGCACAGACGAAACTGTTGAAGACGAGTTTATTGAAAATGCTGATGTTTCTAGTGATGACGAAAATGTATCCGATTGATGTATTTCTGTTTTAATATGATTGATTTTAAGACTTAATGCATGTAATTCGATTATTTTAATCATGAAAACTATTTAATGTATTGATATTATAAGAATTTGGGAATGTTTATAAAGAAAAAAAAATATTGAGGTTTGAGGTTTTGAATGAAAAATAAAGATTGAGGTTTGGGGATTGGAATATGAAGAGTATAAGATATGAAAGATGGTGTTTGTGGATTGGGGTTTTTGATTTTAGGCGTTTAGAAAGCAAACCTCGTTAATTCCTCGTAGTTTACGACAAAATAACGGAAAAAAAATGCGTTCCTCGTTAATTCCACGTAAGACGAAATCGTCGTAAAGACCTCGTGAGCTTACGTGGAATTACCGAGGCTTTTAGTTTTTTTTTTTCTTTCCTCGTTATTTCCTCGTGAGTTTACGAGGTTTTAACGATATTTATTGTCTAAACCCCTAAACCCTAAACCCCAAACCCCATCTTTCTTATCTATTTTTTTCTAAATCCTAAACTCCAAACCCCATTAATAATTTTATAATTTTCAAAAGATTATATTTTCAAATCTTCAAAAAATTATATTTTTGTTGCAAAATAAAAAATTTAAATAAATAATTTGATTTTGTTTAAGTTTATATTAGAAAGAAGAGATTGATATTAGAAGTTAAAGAATTGTGGTTTTAAATTTTGAGGTTTGAAATGTTAAGAAGATATTGAGGTTAAAAGGAAGATATGTTTTGAATATATGAAGTAGAATATAAGAAAGATGGGGTTTAGGGTTTGGGGTTTCGATTTTAGAGGTTTACAAATTTACCTCGTTAAAACCTCGTAATCTACGAGGCTTTTACGAGGAATAAAAACACGGGCCTCGCTATTTTCTCGTAAGGTTACGAGGTTTTTACGAGGAATAAAAACACGGGCCTCGCTATTTTCTCGTAAGGTTACGAGGCTTTTACGAGGAATATAAACACGGGCCTCGCTATTTTCTCGTTTGATTTGGGACGGGCCTCACAATTTCCTCGTAAGGTTACGAGGTTTTTACGAGGAACAGAAAGACAGGCCTCTTTAATTCCTCGTAAATCTACGAGGAAATTGCGAGACCTCCGTAAGTTATATATACAACCACACAAACCTCACACTCTCCACTCGTCCCAACTTCCTCTCCATTTCCTCCCAATTTCGTCTCCAACTCTTCTCCCATTCCTCTCTCCTTCGAAAATGGTAATTTCCTCGCCCCCATAATTAGTTTAGGGAATTTAGATAGGTCGTTAGTTTAGGTGGTTAGTTTAGGGAATTTAGATAGGTTTACGGATTTTATGTTCGTTAGATAGATTTTTTAATTATTGATGATTGATCTTTAATTATTGATGATTGATTTTTAATTTTTAATAAACTAAAAAAAAATTATTTTTGCAGGTTCGCAAGCACTTGCTTAGTGCTCACTACAGAGAGATGTTCGGTGAGCCTGGTAGTCAGTTAGACCCGCCAGGTTCTTCTTCAGGTGCCGGTGGTTCCGGTTCTTCAGATCAGGAGTCTGTTCCCGAGACTCAGCATTTCTTCCCTTCGATGCCTCCTCCGATGGCTCATCCGACGGCTCCTCCGATGGCTCCTCCGGTGCCTCCTCCGGTGCCTCCTCCTGAGATCCCCGCCGCTGTTCATTCCGATCTCATGGTGCCACCTACAGTTCCCTTCTCGCAGTACACTGTCGAGGATATTTTCGGTATGCCAGGCAGAGCTGGTTTACCAATCATAGATCCCGACAGACCCGACGGGACTATGTGGTAAGTGCATTATTTTTTAATTAATTATTTTAATTTGTAACTTCATTAAATAATTTAAATTTTTTTTTTCCAGGTTTGGGGTTGACAATTGCCTTGCGACAGATGTAACCGAGACGATTAAAGGTTACTTCTCCATGGCGCATCCAAACTGGAAGTTGACGCCGATCTACATCAGAAAGACGTGGTTCAAGATTTACGCTGTAAGTAATTCTATTAATTAATTATTTTATATATTTTTTTTTAAATAACAAATTATTAAATTTTTTTTTGCAGCAAAAGTATCATTCGTCTATCGGGGTCAGTGAGAGAGTGAGGAAGGCGTTTTACGCGAAGGCGCAAGTTCGCTTGGCGGACACGGTATGCAACTGGAAGGCTGACTGGACCATCAAGGGGTACACCCGTGGCAAACCCTCTGAGCTTACCACAGATGTTTGGGACGGCCTGATCCGTTACTGGAAGGATCCTAACTCCATTAGGATCGCAAATATTTGTGCTGCCGCCCGTAACACGGTAGACGAGCACGGTAACGGCCCGATGCTACACTCTACGGGCCAAAAACCCCATGCCGGTGTCCGTTTGAAAATGGTACGTAGTTAAATAATAATTTTTTAATTATTATTTTTAATATAATTAAATATATTTCTAACAATTTTCTTAAATGTTTTTAGGCCAAAGAGTTGGGACGTCTCCCGACTCTTCCGGAACTTTACGAGCGGACCCACAAGAACAAGGCGGGCCAGTTTTTAGATGGCAAGTCCGAGCAAATCTACAACGACGTAATTGCTCGGGTTGAGGAGCGCCAGAATCAGCTGACCCAGCAGTCCGCCGACGGATTACCCGTTACCTTATCCACAACTGAAGTGGATAAGATTTACGAGGAGGTAAATTTTTTAACATTATATCTTTTTAATTATTAATTCATTAAATTTACTTTTTAAATTTAACTAACAAGTATTTTTTTTTGTTTTTAAGGTTGTCCCTAAGAAAAAAGGACGTTCGTTGGGGATCGGTTCCGTCAATGATGTCCCGAGAGCGACATCGTCTTATGCTCAGAGACGGACCGAAGAAGTCACTCAGTTGCGTTCTGAGCTGGGCGCGACCCAAAGCCGTGTGACTGGACTCGAGGCCTTCATCGACTTTATAGCGACCACAAATCCGGAATGGGAAACTTTGTTGAGGAACATGAAACAACAAAATCCCATTCCAGGCGAGTCATCGGGCACACATAACGAGGAGGAGCGAGGAATTTTACGAGGCGATGAACGAGCCTTAGTTTTTTTTTTCGGTTTATGTATTATAAAATCCAAAACTTAATTATATATAAAATATTTTGTTGCTTCTGAATTTTATTTCAAAATTTAAATATTTAAATACTTTTATTTGATTAAATTAATAATTATTCAATTTATCAAATAAAATATATTAATTCGAAAATTGGCAATATACGACTGATTTACGTCGAAAGCTTTCCGAGGAATTGACGAGGAAATCTTTACGAGGCTTTTATGAGGAAAACTTTACGAGGTTTTAACGAGGAAACATGTACGAGGATTTTACGAGAAAATGTTAACGAGGTATATACGAGGAAATTTTATCAAGGATGTTACATGAAAATTACGAGGATTAATTTTCAAGGATCTTACGTGCAAGTAACGACGCGAGTTTCGCGTGGTTTGCACGAGGAAACGGAGCGAGTGGTTTACGAGGAAAGGCGGCGAGGAACTTACGACGAAACCTTTACTTCGTCTTTACGAGGAAAATAAAGACTCGCTACTTTACGTGGAATTGGCGACGAAATGTCTGTTACGACGGACGATAAACGACGAAACCCTTTTCCTCGTTAATTCCTCGTAAAGTCCCTTTTACGAGGAAATAACGAGGAAAATGGTCCTCGTTAAAGACATGTTTTCTTGTAGTGAAAGATTGCAATCTTTTAAATTAGCTAAATATTAGTTAATTTAATGCAATACATACTATTTATAAAGAAACTTATATTTATCATGTTTTTGTAAAATTGTTTATTAAAATTAATAAATGAAAATAGTCTTGTAAAATATAATAAAAATCCAAGGGCATAATCCTAAACTTTTAAAATATGATCATACTTTAATAGTATAGATTTACTATGATTTGGAGTTTATTTAAAGTATTTACAGGTTTAAGTACGCTTTGGAGAAATATGGTGATTATGGAACTTTTTGGGAGTAGAACTTTGGATGGAGATCTTTCTACTGTTATATAAAGCCAATATTTTGACACAAAATAGGAGTCTTTCTACCATGGACTGTATGGTGTCTAATTTTCTGCAGAAAACCTGCTCACGGTAGGCGATTACAGAAGACTTTGTCGCTGTTGCTCCCTTTGGTGTTGATATTGGAAGTTTTCAATGCTCCCAAGTCAAATGATAGTATATAAAGGTTGTCGAACCACAGAGAACTAGTGATCTATAGCACCAAGAATACACAAACTATCTTAATCTAAGCAAATATGAAGATGGATGATGGTAACAAGCTAAGATCCTAGAATATAAACAAAGGTGATCTCAAATCCTATCAAGAAATTAGTGTAAGAACTAAACTTTCAATCAAATGCTAAGGTAGAATCCATGGGACTAGGGACTTGACTTTGGGTGACTAAGATCCAAGCTAGAGTGGCAAGCTAACAATCAAACACTTCCTTAAGTCTAGAACACTAAAATAAACAAGCTCTATGGTCAAGAAGATTGTTCATTTGCTTTAATCAACTAGACACCAAAGGTCTTTGAGCCTAAAAGATCTAAGCAATCATTAGGGATGAGTCTATTAACTATCTAAACTCCCTTAACACAATGGTCTTTGTGTAAGGCAAGTTTAGAGCAAGCTCTACTTGGTTCAGACATTTCATCAAACACCTTGTGGGTGGGAAATGTCTAGAGCTCTAGATCAAAGAGGCCAACTTTAATCTAGCATTAAGGATAATAGACAAGCAAGGAAACAAGAGATCTAACACTAAGCATCCTAGATCTTCACTTAATCACCCTAATCACCCTAGCCCATGAATTCAAAGTGTGTCTACTCTCTAATCTCCATGAGAAACCTTAAATCTATGTGAGATTCAAGGCTAATTATGTTTATGAGAAGGAGAAACAAGATTTAAGATGAAGAACTTCCTTAAAATGATTAAAAGATTCAAGCTTTTACAAGATGAAGCAAAGTCTTGAGAGAAAATGAGATACATTAATGTTTTTAGGTCTAAAACTATATATAAGAGTGACAAATCTCGAGCTGGTTCAATCAAAATAAACCGGGTCAAACCAGATTAAACCGGGTCTCCCATCACCCGTGTTCTGACCACAGCGACTTCATGGACCCGTTTTGGCAAGCCGCTGTGAACCTCTACGAGCTTGAGCTCCGACTCCTCTTCCTCGCAAAATCAAACTCGGGCCTAAGTCTCTTCCATGAAACTAGCTTCTTCGATCGCAACTCTAGCCTCTCAACCGCAATTCCTCAGCCACGGCGAAGCTCTTCCATCACGGCCTCCTCTCGGTCTCGGCTTGTGGCCGCCTTCTCTATTTTGTCATCAACCTCCAAGTCCAGCTTCTCCCTCGGGTCTTCTTCATGCTTCGTCACCGGATCATCTCCAAATCAAGGCCGAGCTCGTGCATCTCCGTCCTGCTCCTCCGTCGTGGCCGAAGCAAGCCTCGCCGTCGTCAACAGATCCGGCGAGAAGAAGATCAAACAACTCTAATGGCTGGTTTCCTCGTTTTTGCATAATTGGTCCTCAACTTCTGCCTTTTTACAATTTAGCCCCAAACTTCAGAATATGTAGAAACGCCCATCAAATCAACCCTGAACTTTTGATTGTGCCATTTCAACCCTGTCAAATGCAATTATGTATGCAAATGCAATATAAAGACCTAAATGCAACCTAAAATGATCATTAATAATCTAAAATATGAATCTAAAAACCTATAAAAACATGATATATCAGGTGTATCCTTATTTGGTTCTGACTCGTGATACTTGCTCAAATTACCCTATAGCAATATTACTCTCATTAAAAGAGGTCAATTTTAATATTTAGAGATTGAATCCACAGGGAGCTGAGAAATCAATAGATTTTATCTTAACTAAGCTAGGTTGGAGATTTTTAATGCAGTAAATAAAAATAAAGAGGAAACTGGTTTGAGCAGGACATTTACTCAAGATGATTGATTTAGGTTAACAAGTATGATTTAAGAAAGTTAGATCTAAGGTCGCTATTCAGGTTATTATGATTATAGAGGTATGCCTGCCTATATGAGATGCTTGCATGATATTAAAGAACCCAACTAAGCAATAGCCCAACTGTCGTTGTGACCATCTAATCACTAGAACCGATGAAACACTTCCGTTGTGAACATATGTTAGAGCGTCGATCGGTGTGCTGTCGCCGATGCCGATCGACATGTGCCCCGCGTATATCGATCGATTACTCTATAAGAGTATCGATCGATGCGCACTAGTAAGCTTTAAGTGTGTGGTTGAATACATTTCACCAAGTAATTACCCAGTCAGCTGTCGCTTGTTCCAAGTAAATTACTGGCTCAGAGAAGATAGTTCCAAGGACTCATATCTTTGTATTCATGTGTAGGTTAGCTACTCCTACACAAGCATTAAGCATGATCTTCTAAGATGAATACCACATGCTCAGGTAATTGTATTTTGGGCTAATCCCTCATACCTATTTGAACCCTAAATCTAACAAAGGTATTTACTCAGACATGGCTAAGTTAGACACAAGCCAAAATCATAGAAAGCTTCATAAATAGATATAGATAAATAAATGGTGTTCAAGATTACTCTCAATTTGATAACTCTCTCTCTCACCAAAAACAAAGAAACTAAGAAACTCTTGTGTCTTACTTAGCCATGTCTTGGGCTAAGTAAGACACAAAGAAACTAAGAAACTCTTGTCAGGGATATTTTGGTCAATAGATAGTGTCTTGGGCTTCAAGTTGGTTGTGACCAAATCCGGGCTTATGTGGTTAAGTGTCGATCGGTAGCACTAAGTGTGCATCGATCGACGCGCGTCTCTCCTTGTCAACCTCGGGTGGTCGATATGGTCCTTCTCGGGTATGAACTCTAACTCCAAAATGCTCCAAAATCATCATCTTTCTTCCATTAGCTCATAAACCTATAAATATGCAATATAGACCCAAGAATGGATAGGATATATCCTAAAATACTAATATACCATGACTAAAAGTGGGTAAAATTCATGGTATATCAACTCCCCCAGACTTGACCTTTTGTTTGTCCTCAAGCAAAAACAACTGGTAGTATTGGAAAAGGTTTGAAAACAGCAGACTCAATATGTCTATCAATCTTAATCATATCTCTCTAGTAGTGCAATCCAAATTATAGATATCCTAAATACAAAAGTGCACTATACAATATCGTAGTCTAGAAACCAAGTTCTCCTACTCAGCAAACTTAACCAATCATGTCTAAGATTCCCTCTACTAACCTCAATTCTTGCATAAAATAAAAGTGTAGGCTTTACCTTGAGAGTATCGATCACATGATGCAAGGATGTTCAAACAAGAATCTGGACCTACAGGTAAACAATAGTTCCCATTCTTTCTCTCTTCTAATTTCTCTCTCAGTAGATTTATTGACCAAGATTGGACATGCTTCCATGAATCAAGCTTTAATGGTTTTAGCCACCAAATCATGTCACTTCTTTTTGACCTATATCCTAAGATTTATATGAAGCAAGCGTTAATGGTTGTAGCCACCAAGTCCTGTTCAAATCCTTTACCTATAAAATTCTTGTGAATTAAGCCTTAATGGTTGTTGCCACTAAGTCATGTTCGAATTCTTTTCCTAATAATAAAATCTAAATAAATATCTTTCTCTTTTCTTTTTCTTTTTTCGTTTTATATATATATATACATTAATATATCCTAAGATTTTGAAATTGAGAGAGAAATATGTAAATATACAAGGCTTTACCTCCCAGACTTGTTTGAAGAATCCAATCCCATGTATACCAAGCCCCAAGACAAGCAGGTAATGTCAATATTAGGTCGGAGGTCAGCTTTGGTTCCTTCAAACAATCTCAGTAAGTGCAAACATAGTAGACATGTTGATCCACTTTAGTATCTCTAGCACTTTTGTAATCAGTAAATCTAAAACTGGTCTAGAAAGTGGTTAATGATAAGTAAAAATATCAATAAGATCATTGTCCCCTTCTTGACTCAATAAAACTTTTTTTTTAAAACATCTTTATAAAACTCAAAATAATAGATAATAATTAGTAATCCTCCATACTTAAATTACACTGTCCTCAGTGTAAAACAGTCAGAGTTTAATATAAATATTGTTAGAAATATTTTCATAAGGAAGGAAAACATTTCTATACCATTATGTGGTCTTATGGTTAACATATTATTATTGAGATTGTTAAACTCTAAAGAAATTTGGTAACCAATAAAAATGGTTTAAAAGAAGAGTTAAGCTTCTAATGATGATGATTAACTAATGGACAAGTGATTTCTTCTAGAAGTTTTCTCATTAGATGACTCATGAAACATGTGTCATTGTAGGAAAGCATTTGAAGTAAGTTCAATGCATCAAGGGAGAACAAGTTCATTGTATATATGAATGGTTCTAGAAGACTAAACACTTGTCATTACTCAACCTTGATGGATGGTTGAGATTAAAGAAGAAACTTGCTAATAAAGTTATCAAGACTTGGTAAGCAAGCTTTTGGTCCCTCTCCCCACCTATAAATAGTGGTCTTTGAACCATCACAAAGACATATCAAGAAAAATCTCTACAACACATAAATAAGGTTTAGGGGAGAGAAGGCACAAAGATCTTGAGAGAGAAAGTTCAAAGTTCTTGTGAAAATCAAGAACTCATCTTCCACTTCAAAGCCATTCAAGAAAGATTTCCACAACAATGAATGGAGGTATTCCTATAACCTTTCTTATAATACTATTAGGTGATTATTTTAGATGTTAAAAGATCTTAGGGTTCATGTTAAAATTATGTTTAACATGTGGTATCAGAGCATGGTTATAAACATCTAGACTAATCCGGAAAGTTTAATAGATTTATGTTTTAGATAATGAAAGTAGATCGATTCTTAGGTAATAAATTTTTGATCTAAATTAATGTTTAAGGTTGTATGAGAGTTTTCGGAAATCTTGAATCATACATTATATGTATGTATTTAATTTCGATCTCTAAAATGAGAAATAATCGATGCATAAATTTTTCTATACATAAATCGTATGGAAATAAAATTAAGTAATTTGTGCATAATTTTATAAAACAATATTTCATATGAAGGGCAAAATTAGAGTTAAAGATATCACCACAGTGACTTTACTCTAAAATTATTTGCAAAATGAAATTATTGTTCAAATAAGTATTTGATATTTTGAGTAGTAATTAGTTAACCACAGGTAGACTAAATACTCAATGTATGATCAAATAGCTTATAGAGTATTTGTATCGTGTAGACTAAATATATCCACAGATAATTTAGTCTGAGTAATTCGATACATAACTCATAAATGTTTTCGAATTCTATGATTATTAATGAAATATGGTTGCTACCCACAGTGCCGTCCCGAAAGATTTTGTGGCCTAAAGCAAATTTATGTGGTAAAATATATTTAGTTTTAAATATATTCTGGTCCAAAATATATTTAATATTTTCTTTTTAAAACATAAAATGATATATTAGTTTAGATATATATAAAATCTTCAGATGAGTATAAGATTGGTAGTATCTGTTTTTATAATTTTAAATCACTAGTTTATTTGAACTATTATTATCTTTGGTAACAAAGAGAAAAAACTAGAAAACAAATGAATAAAAATTTAGTTATTCAAACTAAAAGAGGAACACACATGTCAAATTGAAAAAGAATAGTTGGGAAAATATTACAAGTCCAACATGTTTTAACTTTGAAGATGCAATACTCCTACTGAATAATGTTTTAACCTAACTATAATCATCATTCAAAAATAAAAATGTGGCCTAAAATTGTAAAATTATTTTGTGGCCTAAAGCTCCAACTTCACCAGCCTTATGGCAGGGACGTCCCTGGCTACCCACATGAGCTCCATGATTTTTTATCATATGTTTTCATGAATTGTATATATGTGTTGATTAATGTTTTGAAGTCTAAATTAAATCTTGTGTATCTCAAAAACCGCAGCTTCTTTTCCTGCTAGTTTGTCATCCATGGTCTCGTCTGTTCCAATTCTTACTGGAACCAACTTCGCAGAATGGAAAGAGAAGGTTGAGTTCACATTAGGAGTACTAGACTTGGATTTGGCATTAAGAGAGGAAGAGCCAAATCCACTAACAGAGGAAAGTACTGAAGAAAAGAAAGAATTCTATAAGAATTGGGAAAAAGCGAACAGACTGAGCATTATGTTCTTAAGGATGACAATAGCAAGCAACATCAAATCTTCCCTTCCACCTGCAGATAAAGCGAAAGCTTATCTAGCGGCTATAGAAGAACGGTTTAAGACTGCAGACAAATCCCTAGAAGGGAAACTTATGGCAGATCTTACAACCATAAAGTATGATGGCACAAGGTCTATGCAAGAACATTGCATTGAAATGACCAACCTTGCGGCAATGTTAAAGAATTTAGGAATGAGTGTGGACGATTCATTTCTTGTCCAGTTTATCCTAAATTCTTTACCTCCTCAGTATGGACCATTCCAAATTAATTATAACGCCATAGATGAAAGATGGACGTCTAATGAACTGGCTAATAAATTGGTCCAAGAGGAGGCTAGGCTTGGTCGCGAAGGTATTAAGGTTGCCCATTATATTCAAGGAGCTGGACCTAAAGCTGGGAAAAAGCATCAAATGAGCCATAAAAGAGCACCATCCAGAATGAACGACAATCAAGTGAATGAGAAGAAAAAGGCAAAGAAAGATGAAAAATGCCATTTTTGCAGAAAGATTGGACACTTTCAGAAAGATTGTCCTAAAAGAAAAGAATGGTTCGAAAAGAAAGGTAACCTTTTAGGTTCAGTAAGTTTTTTCGAATGAAACTTTACTAATGTTTCTTCTAATACTTGGTGGATAGATAGTGGTGCTAATGTACATGTAACTAATTCCATGCAGGGATTCCTTATGATCCAGAACATAAACTCAAGTGAAAACTACTTACTTATGGGAAATCGAGACAAGGTGCCGGTTGAAGCTATTGGCACTTATCGTCTTATTATGGATAGTGGATTTTGTTTGGATTTATTTCAAACTCTTTATGTTCCATCTATTTCCCGTAATTTAGTTTCATTAAGCAAACTTGATTTAGCTGGTTTTAAATCGACTCAAAGAGATGGTTGTTTTAATTTCTTACTGAACTCTAATCGTATTGGTTCAGCAATATTAGTTGATGGTCTATATAAGTTAATATTGGCTGATCAACCTGTTAAAACACATCTCACCCTGCATACTGAAGGAAAACATAAGAATAAAACATGTAAAAATGATTTATATTTCTTGTGGCATAAAAGGTTGGGACATATTTCCAATGAGAGAATGAAAAGGTTGGTAAAAGACGGAATCATTCCAAATATTGATTTTACCAACAATAAAATGTGTATAGATTGCATTAAGGGTAAGCAAACTAAACACACTAAGAAAGGAGCCACAAGAAGTACACAGCTTCTTGAAATCATACATACAGATATTTGCGGAACTTTTGATGTTCCAACTTTCGGAGGTGAAAAGTATTTCATTACCTTTATCGATGATTATTCACGTTATTGTTATATCTATCTATTGCATGAAAAATCTCAATCTGTGGATGCTGTTGGGGTCAAAAACGGTCACGACGAAATTAACGTTTGAAAATATTTCTTGAAAAAGATAATTTTCGTAAAAATTACTTAAACTAATTTTTACGATAAAATTATTGAAAAGATTTATCCGCAGCGTCGAAACAAGCTCTAATGGTTCGAGCATCGATCCGAGCAAACATCGTAAGCATCTTGTCGTTATGACAAGCACGGATACTCGAGCAATGGGTTCTCAAAACAAAGGTTTCGGTCCGCATCACGAGCTCGGTCGCTATAGGAACCAAGTTACAGGAAATGTTGGGTCGCTATAGGAAGCGGGTTACAGGAAAAGCTCGCTCGCTATAGGGAGTGAGCTCACTCAATACAAGCTCACTCGCTATAGGGAGAGAGCTCACTCAATACAAGCTCACTCGCTATAGGGAGTGAGCTCACTCAATACAAGCTCACTCGCTATAGGGAGTGAGCTCGGACACAAGCTCGGTCGCTATATGAAGCGGGCTACAGGAAAAGCTCGCTCGCTATAGGGAGTGAGCTCACTCAATACAAACTCACTCGCTATAGGGAGTGAGCTCACTCAATACAAGCTCACTCGCTATAGGGAGTGAGCTCACTCAATACAAGCTCACTCGCTATAGGGAGTGAGCTCACTCAATACAAGCTCACTCGTTATAGGGAGTGAGCTCACTCAATACAAGCTCACTCGCTATAGGGAGTGAGCTCGAACACAAGCTCGGTCACTATATGAAGCGGGCTACAGGAAAAGCTCGCTCGCTATAGGGAGTGAGCTCACTCAATACAAACTCACTCGCTATAGGGAGTGAGCTCACTCAATACAAGCTCACTCGCTATAGGGAGTGAGCTCACTCAATACAAGCTCACTCGCTATAGGGAGTGAGCTCACTCAATACAAGCTTACTCGCTATAAGGAGTGAGCTCGGAAACAAGCTCGGTCGCTATATGAAGCGGGCTACAGGAAAAGCTCGTTCGCTATAGGGAGTGAGCTCGGACACAAGCTCACTCGCTTTAGGGAGTGAGCTCAGACACAAGCTCGGTCGCGGAAACAAGCTCAGTCGCTATAGCGACCGAGCCCAGACACAAGCTCGGTCGCTATAGCGACCGAGCCCAGACACAAGCTCAGTCGCTATAGCGACCGAGCCCAGACACAAACTCGGTCGCTATAGCGACCGAGCTCGGGAACAATCTCGGTCGCTATAGCGACCGAGCTAGAGAACAAGCTCGGTCGTTATAGCGACCGGGCTGCAGACAAAGCTCGGTCGTTATAGCGACCGGGCATACGAACATCAACAATTTTCCGAAACGTCCAAAGTCTTCCGAAACGACGATACGACTATGCACTCTCGACTATCCTTATAACAATCCTCCGCAAGTCACGGCAAACCATTTCTTCATTTCTCAATCAAATGGGATCGTCCGTTCGGTTTACGATGAAACCGCAGAAACTTAACTTTATCGGAGAAATCAGAACAAACCTCTCAAATCAAAAGACGGCCCAAAGGGTCCTAAACTTGATTCGAAGCCCACTTACAATTTCTTAAAATCCCATAAATCTTGTGACGGTTTATGCTTGGAGGATAAACATCAGTTTCCGCGGATAAATGGAAACTTTCCGCAGATAATCATGAAGATCTGAAAAATGGAATATTTCCATTTTTGGACTATGACGGTTTAAGGGCAAAAGAGGGAAGCGTAAACCGACCTAGGAGGGAGTATATAAGGAGCTCAAGGCGAAAGGCATAGAGGCAAAGAAAAAAGAGAGGGCGAGAGAGAGCAGATCCGAGATCCTAGACTTAGAGAACTTAGATCTTAGGTGGTTAGACTAGCAAGGCAGGACCTAGAACGTCTGTCCGCCTCTTGTTCTATTTTCATCTTCTCCGCAGACTTCCGTTCCTCTCGGAAGGATCTAACAATTCTTTTACTTAGAGTTCTGCACATAGAAACCAACTCCCTATCAACGTCGCAGCTGCCCTCTTTGATCTCGTTCAGAATATCAATGTTGGCAACCACCTCCTGAAGCTGAATTCTAGCCGCCATCTCCCTTTCCTTGTTGGACCACTTCTCTTCTAAAGATCTCAGAATCTCCGCATACTGAAGCGACATCTCACGACGAGCAGAGCGAACGTCTCGGTCCCTCTCAGCTTCAAGCCTCACAATTTTGGTCTGTTGAGCAGCGACCTCGACTTCTAAAACCGATTTCTCATCACAAACTTTTACCCACTCTGCCATCATGGAGTTGATCTTCTCAACCTCCTCCTTGTTCTCCCGCTTGGCGATCTCGAGTTCAGCAGAGATCCTCTTGAAGTCAAGGGAGATCCGATCGATCTCCACATTTCTCTGAGAGGTCCATGTACGCTCCGCCATCTTCAGAACGAGATCGTTACAAGCCTCCATGACCTGGAAGTAAGAATAATCAGAAAAAACGATGCAATAAAAGCAGGAATTAATAATAAAATAACAATTCGCTTAGATCAAACCTTGGCATTCGCTTCGGCGACCTTGGTATAAGCATTTTCCTCCTCCGAGGGAAAAAGAGCGGCGCCCCAAAGCTTCGAGAGCTAGTCCCATCATGTTTAGGACCAGAACTGGTCTCATGTAAAGGGGAATGATCGCTCCTCCCTACTCTCCGTCTCTTCGACGTCTTGGAAGCAGGTTGCGATGGTCTCGGTGAAGCACTTCGCGAAGCCTTGGCAGACCCGTGCTCGCGAGCTGGCACATCCTCCTCCGAATCGGAGCTCAAAGATAGCGGGGTAGGATCCACTGGCGTTTTCCTCGAAGCAGACGCCCGGGTTCTGAGTGATCTCCAGAACGAGCACCTCTCAGAACGACTCGTGTTAGGACGAGTAATAACCTCCTCCTTAGAGGTAGGCTCTTCATGATCAGAAGGCTCGGCCTCTTTGATCAACCCGACCGGTCCCGAGATCGCAGGAGCTATACCTAAACCGACGGGAAGCAAATTCAAAGTACGAATTTGCTCCCTAGTAAACGATGACCAATCGGTGTCCCCGCGTTTCAGAACAGCCACCATTCCTCGAAGTTGATCGGACACCGGAGAAACTCTCGGATGAGCTAAACAAAAAAAAATAAATACGAATAACACGCCAATAAAGGTTCAAAACCTTACCGATAGTTTCGGCCCAGCGTCGAGGGAGCAGGGAGAAATCAAAATCTCTCACTGTGGACGAGTCGACCTTGAAAGCAAAGAATTGATCTCGCCACTGATCATCCCGATAGGGTGTCCCACCAATCACATGGAGGCCAGGACGAGGAGACGCCAAGAACGTCCCAGGATTCTTCTGGTTGCGCTTTATGAGATATAGGCTGTGCAACTCCTCCAGCTCAAACAAAATCTTCTCCTCTCTGGCCCTCACGAGGATCGCTAGGAGGTGTCGAAGAAGGTTCGGGCATAGCTGCGTGAGAGAAATCCCAAGATCGGCGAGAATCTCTAGCAGCTGTCTCGGAATCGGGAAAGAAAGCCCGCAGGACTCGAAGAAGTTGAGATATGCTCCGCCATACCCGTTTCTGACGGTCTCCGGAGTCTCGTGATCGGAACAAAGTTCACAGACCACGGCGCGATCTACTCCAAACGAGGAGTATAACTTTTCTATGTGCTCTTGCTTGATCGTCGGACTTGGAAATGAAAAGGAAGACATCTCGCAAAGATAAGCAAAGAAGAAAAATCGCAAGAACAAGAGAAAGAAAGATGATCGGAAGTGAAAAAGAAAGACCAAAGCTTCATCGCTATTTAAAGGAAAGCCTCAAACGGCTATATTGCGGCTCCCGAGGAACGCAATAATTGCCTAGGCTACGCTATAACCGCCACAATCACTTCCCCTTCGTCCTAGAAATTCACGCGCACGACGGTTATGCGGTGCAATATAACGGACAAATCAAAACATTAAAAAGCGAAGACGATCCAACCAATTCCCGAACCGAGTAAACCGAACCGTCTCTTTCCATCTCAATCGAAAGAAAAGAGACTGGGGGACAAATGTTGGACCCAATTTTTGACATAGGCTAAATGGGCTATATTGGGCCGTAAAAGGATTAAACCCATAGCGACGTCAACGATGTGGAAAAGAAGGTCGCTGAAGTCGAGAAGGTCGCGGAAGCAGTTACAAGAATAGAATGTTATACCTGACTGATACCATATCGATCGATGTAGATGAAAGAGTGTCGATCGTGGCGGATAAGGTGTAGTCGATCGATGTCGACTTGGTCGCGTCATTCGATAGAGATGGCAGACGTCTACTCGGATCCTTTTTTTTATAAACATGCATAAAATAATAACGAAAATAAGTAGTAGTAGTAGTAGTAGTAGTAGTAAATAATAATAGTAATATTACCTAATAGTAGGTTGCCTCCCACTCAGCGATTTGTTATAGTAATTTAGCTTGACTTTGGAGGTTGAATGACTTAGTTGTGGTGGGAGCAGTTGTTTGCTAGTGTGCAAACATCTCATTCTTCTGTGGACTGAGTTGCAGTGAAGCTTCTTGTGGCATCATCTGATGTAGTCCATCTCTTTTGCATATCTTCTAAATCATCTTTTAGCAATTGTAGCCTCCTCTCAAAGTCTTCAATGTTGAACTGATGCTTTCCAATCTTGCTGTAAGCATATGATGATAACTCTGACAGTTCTTCATGTAGTGAAGATAGCACACCCATACCGTCTGGGATGGTTTCCTGTCGGACTGTTGGTGTATCAGTATCGATCGTGCTGTAGCGTGAATGTCGATCGATTTCGTAGTGCCCTCGCCAATCGATGCATGTGATGGCACGGCGGTCGATTTGCATGGTGAAGGTCGAGTTGCAAGTTGTCTCTGAATAGCCTTGATCTCCTTGTCTGACCTTTCTGTTTGTGATTGCGGAGTAGCGATGCTGCTATCGAAGGGGAAGTAGATGTCATCAAAACTCTTGTAGTAGTCATCCTCTGAATATTTTAAGGCTTCATATATCTCAGCTATCATCTTGTCAACATCTTCTTTTGTGTAGGTAGTTTTTCTTCTTTGAGTGGCCGGATCCTCTGTTGGGGTCAAAAACCGTCGTTACGAAGTTAGTATCGAAACATTCGATAAAAAAAAATTATTTTATTTTATTTTTACGAAATAAAATCGTAAAAAAAAATATCTTGCGAAAAGTTCCGCAGATTAAACAAAGTTCTCGACAAAACACGATCATCGAAGATAACAAAAGAATCGTCGAAACACGAGAATAGGAACTTGATAATCGCAGGATCATACGAAGCTTGGTCGCTATAGCGACCGAGCTCATACGCAAGCTCGGTCGCTATAGCGACCGAGTTCATGCACAAGCTCGGTCGCTATATCGAGTATCCGTGCATCGATCATTTTCCGAAACGTCCAAAGTCTTCCGAAACGACGATACGACATAAAACTATGCATTCTCGACTATCCGTATAGCCATTCTCCGCGACTCACGACTATCCGTTTCTTGATCTCTCGATCAAATGGAATCGTCCGTTTGGTTTACGATAAAACCGCGGAAACTTAACCTTATCGGAAAAATCGTAAAAAAGTCTCGAATCAAAAATACGGCCCAAAAGAGGTCCTAAACTTGATTCAAGGCCCACTTGCGATTTCTTAAAAACCCATAAACCTTTTGACGGCTTATGCTTGGTGGATAAGCATCAGTTTCCGCGGAAAAAATGGAAACTTTCCGCAGATAATCATGAAGATCAGAAAAATGGAATATTCCCATTTTTTCGACTATGACGGCTTAAGGGCAAAAGGGGGAAGCGTAAACCGACCTTGGAGGGAGTATATAAGGAGTTCAAGGTGAGAGGCATAGAGGCATCACTTTTTCCAGAGCAAACTAGCACTTAGAGCATTTTAGGCAACTTTCCGTTTTTGTTTTCGAGCTGCGACTCAATTAGGTTTAGCCACCTTCGAGTATTAGAACTAGGATCTCGCCGACAGCTCTCGTAGCCGAAACACGTTGTCATGTTGTTGTCACGCTTTTACGCAGATTTGGAATAAAACTCTTCTTGCTCTCTTTTTACGATTTATATTTTATTTCTCTGTTGTTATCGTGTTCTGATTGCTTGACGTGTGGTTTCTCAGAAATCCGGTATCTTCTGGGAAATTAAGGTTTTCCTACTTTCCTAAAATATACGAAATATTGACGGTGCGAATTTCGGTTCCCACAGTTTGGCGCTAGAAGGAGGGGGGTACGGATAAATCTTACTCACGACCAGCTCACGCTTCGGGGTCGATCAGTTTCGCAGTCAAAGCCGGAGCGGTAGAAAAACTGACGGAATTCCTAGTAGTGGACCTCCCGGCATCATACAACGCGATCATGGGCACTCCCTGGATAAATTCAATGAGAGCAGTTCCATCAACATATCATCTGTGCCTCAAGTTTCCTACCTCCCGCTGGATCGAAACAATCTAGGGAAATCCCAGAGTGTCGCGGATATGTCTCGCTGCAGAACTCTAGCGCAAGAGGTCCGATCTCGACACTGCTCCCAAGAAAACGATTTCAGACGAAAACACACAGGATTTGGCTGAACTCTTCTGGCAATCTCGAAGGGCTGATGCCCTAGAAGAAAAACGCGAACCAACCTGTGAACCCGTAGTTACGGTTTGTCTCGATGAAGCATTCCCAGAACAGTGTGTCGAAATCGGAGCCAATCTCCGCGAGCCCTTGAAGACAAAACTCGTAGCCTGTCTTAAGAAAAATCTTAACACATTCGCATGGACTGCGGAGGACATGCCAGGAATTGACATTAACATCACCTGCCATGAACTAAACACCGATCCAACGTTCAAACCAATCAAACAGAAAAGCTGAAAACTAGGCCCCGAGCGAGCAACCGCAGTCAACGAAGAAGTCGAAAAACTTCTTAAAATGGGATCTATAACGGAAGTCTGTTATCCCGATTGGCTTGCAAATCCCGTCGTGGTTAAAAAGAAGAACGGAAAATGGCGAGTATGCGTCGATTTTACCGATCTCAATAAAGCATGCCCGAAAGACAGTTTCCCTTTGCCGCACATCGACCGACTGGTCGAAGCGACAGCGGGAAATGAACTCTTGTCCTTCATGGACGCGTTCTCAGGATACAATCAGATTATGATGAATCCCGATGACCGCGAGAAAACAGTGTTCATTACGGATCGCGGGACTTATTGCTATAAAGTAATGCCTTTCGGCCTCAAGAACGCCGGCGCAACATATCAACGACTCGTCAATCGAATGTTCGCCGATCAACTCGGAAAAACGATGGAGGTTTACATTGACGATATGCTCGTCAAATCCCTCCACGCTAACGACCACGTCGACCATCTTGAGGAGTGCTTCTCCCGGCTGAATTCACATAACATGAAACTTAACCCGGCCAAATGCAGATTCGCCGTAGCATCGGGAGAATTCCTCGGATACTTGGTAACTTATCGCGGGATAGAAGCCAACCCAAAACAGATCAATGCACTCATCGGGATGGCCTCTCCCAAAACCAAGCGAGAAGTACAAAGGTTGACCGGGAGGGTCGCAGCACTCAATCGGTTTATATCCGGATCAACGGATAAATGCTTACCATTCTACGACATCCTGCGAGGAAACAAAAAATTCGAGTGGTCGGACGAATGCAACTCCTCCAGTTCTCGCAAAACCCGTAGAAGGGGAACCTCTATTCCTGTACATAGCAGTATCGGCAACGGCCGTTAGCGGCATCCTGATACGAGAAGAACGCGGGGATCAGAAACCCATCTTCTATGTAAGCAAGACGCTCCTGGACGCTGAAACCCGTTATCCCCTGATGGAGAAATTAGCATACGCAGTCGTAACATCGGTGCGGAAGCTTCGACCTTATTTTCAATACCACACCATCGTCATCCTTACGACATTCCCCATCCGAACTATCTTGCATAGTCCGAGCCAGTCGAGAAGGTTAGCCAAATAGGCCGTCGAACTCAGCGAGTACGATATAGACTATCGCCCCAGGACGAGTGCAAAGTCTCAAGTCCTCGCGGATTTCTTGGTGGAGTTGCCGACCAAAGCCATAACTAACAAAGAGCCTAACTCAACCTGGCTCCTCCACGTTGACGGATCGTCGTCAAAACAAGGATCCGGCATCGGCATCCGTTTGACGTCGCCAACCGGAGAGATCCTCGAACAATCACTTAGATTAGAGTTCCACGCCTCGAATAACGAGGCAGAGTACGAGGCCCTTATCGCGGGATTACGATTAGCCCACGGTTTGAAAATACGAAATATCCACGCTTACTACGACTCTCAGAGATATGAACTACGGGGAGAAAAGCCGTGTTAACAAGCATAAAATCAAAACGGAAGAATAAGCTAAAATCTGAACAACATACCTTTCCGCGGAGAACGGGTGCAGTACGCAATCCCTCCGGCAGCGGAGGACCTCCCTCGACAGGTGCCACGCATTTCCTCTTCCGAGACCGAGAGACCGGGACAGCACTTGCTGCTCGCAACCCGAGAACAATCTCCTTCTTGGCTGCAGGAACGAGCTCAATGGCCTCCTCCTTGTCTCCAACAATGATCGGAATGGACGACGATCCCGGATTCTGGGATGGAACTTCTAGAGACGGCATCACGGAGCGCCCTTCGATCTCGGGAAAAATTGGAACCCCCGAACCGGAAGCTGGGGCGTCTGTCGCGGCAGGAGAGGATGATTTCTCTTCGGTGGTTTGGGAGATTTCCTTCTCGGCCTTGCGACGAGCCATCCTCTCGCGGAACGAATGGAAGCCAGCGACAGAAGTAGGCTCAGGTGCAGATCCATCAACTGGGGCTGGCGGAGCTTCAACCATTTCAGCATCTGAGTTCATCTTGCCATCTTGAGAGGAAGACATCTTAAGAGAGAGTTTGAGAGAAAGAAAAGAAGGGAGGTGTGAAAGAAATGAAGGAGAAAAACTCAATACTTATAAGATTGTGGCTGCATACTGTTCAAACAAAAAAAAATTCGTATACCTTTACGAGTTTACGAATACAAACTTCGTCAAAAGAAACGACTATCTTGTCCGATTCACCTAAACATACGTTTGAATCTTTCGACGATACTAACGTACTGGGGGGCTAACTGTTGGGGTCAAAAACCATCGTAACGAAGTTAGTATCGAAACATTCGATAAAAAAAAATTATTGTATTTTATTTATTCGAAATGAAATCGTAAAAATAAAATATCTTGCGAAAAGTTCCGCAGATTAAACAAAGTTCTCAACAAAACACGATCATCGAAGATAACAAAAGAATCGTCGAAACACGAGAATAGGAACTTGATAATCGCAGGATCATACGAAGCTTGGTCGCTATAGAGACCGAGCCTCATACGAAGCTTCGGGGAAATTTATTTTATTTTATTTTTTCGAAATGAAATCGTAAAAATAAAATATCTTGCGAAAAGTTCCGCAGATTAAACAAAGTTCTCAACAAAACACGATCATCTGATTGCTTGACGTGTGGTTTCTCAGAAATCCGGGACCTTCTGGGAAATTAGGGTTTCCTACTTTCCTAAAATATACGAAATATTGACGGTGCGAATTTCGGTTCCCACATCCTCTGATGTATCTGTCCAGCTTCTCTTTTGTGTCTGGTAGGTATCATGAGCTCTAGCTCCATACTTTGGCTTGTAATGGAATTCTGTATTCCATCCATCGTTTTGGCTTGTGTCCAACTCGATCGATGTATCATCATCGATGTCGATCGATTGTGACTGCTTATGTTGCTTGTTGCGTAGCAAATCCAACTCTTGTTGCATTAATTCTCCTCTCTTGGTTACCCAATCGATGTTGCTGTTGAGGCTGCAGTAGAACACATCAAGTTTCTCTGTTAGGGATGATAATTCCCATTGGTTTTCTATCTTGATGGTATGGAGTAGCTCTTCTTTCAAAGCATTGTAGAGTGCTGGATTGCTGTCGTCGATCGGTGTGGCAGTGATGCTGTCGATCGGTGGTTGTTGGTTCTCGGCTGGTGCTTGCTGATAATCGATCGATATAGGTGTAGAGGTATCGATCGATGGAGATGTCTTCGGGTGAAAATCGAGTTGCTTCTGAATCTTTTCCATATCTTGGTGCAAAGCATCCATATTTGTAGCTAGTGCGTCCATATCGTCTCTCAATGGAAGATAGAGATCACCAAGTTTTTCTATAAAAGAGCATAACTGGTCTTCCAATCTGGTAAAGCGCCTGTCGTTGGCCAATGCATGGTGAGGAAACTCGTTTGATGTCGAAGGTCTCCATGGTTGGTTTTCTGAAACTCCTCATATCCTCTGCTTCAGTATGGTGATAACATTGTTTGAAAGCAGTTTCAGGATCTTGGTTAGCCAGGTTATCTTTTCATTGAGCGGATGGTAAACACTATCAAGTTTGCACTTGAAATCATTCATTGAATCATACTGAATGGTGTAGATCTCATTCAGCTTCTCATCCAACTCTGCTCTTCTGTAAAGATCTGGATCTGGAGGTGTGGCTTTAGTGAACCTCTCTCGATGCTCTGGTAGGCATAGGAAAGATGGCTCACATAGTGAAGCTCTTTGAAAGATGTCTCTGATGTGGAAGGAGGATATTGGAATAACCTTTCCTTAAAGGTTTCATGGACGTCCATACATGTCTCTGTATATGCCATACTTTCTTTCTCTTCTTTGAACTCGAGAGGAACCTCATCGATCGATACAGAGGAGTCTCCATCGATCGATTCTGCGTCTTCCAGTTGATAGATGTATTTGAAGTCCGGTTTTCTCCTGCAATCTATTGCATAATCTGCATCAGCTATCATCTTCTGATATATTGGATCATCGATTTGCTTGTTGAATAGGTTGTTCGGTCCGTTGGCCATGTCAAGAATGTCTGCGATGTCTTCTTTGGATACTTTTAGGATGCGGCCATCCATAGCTCTTGCATTGCCTTCTGGTTCCCTGAAAATACCAAATTCATTAGGTGTTAGATATTCACGATCTAACTTGATTGTATTAAGAAAATTGGATTGTAAGGGTTGAGTATCGATCGATGCAGAGGATTGCTCGTCGATCGATTTTGTGTGGTGTAGCTGATGGGGAAGACTGTAACTGAATGCTTCTCCATATGTCTTAGGGTTGGAATGTGGCTGATGCATCTTGTCTGCTTCTAGGGTTTGTGAAATTGCTTCTACCTCGTGGCTTCCTTTATAGTAACCGTCATCAACCAATTTTCCAAATTTGAAATTTCCATTTTTGAAATTCCCAAATTTCTAGATGTCGACTGAACTCGTATCGATCGATGCGTTGGTAGGCGTGTCGATCAATTTTTCTTCATGTTGTCCTCGCCTTGGACTGGTGTCGATCGACGCTGACTGTGTTGCGTCGCTCGATTCTTGTAGCATGGTTCCATGTAATGGAGATCCATCTCTAGTGAGAACTCCTTGTTGATCTATAGCTGATTCTTTCTTGTGGTTCTCCTCGTGTTCTTCCACATGTTGGGAAGGTGTAGTAGCTTCTAGGGGAAAGTTAGGATAGCAGTGTGCTGGCAAATCATCTCGCGTCTTAGAAACTTTCATATCGATCGATGCATAGTAGCTGGTATCGATCGATTTCCCTTTGTTTGATTTGTTGATCGGTTTGTGACTGGTGCCTTCCTGGTAGGCTGCTTCATACGGGCTTGCTGGGATGAATGGGTGGGAAACATATCGGGTGGGTACTTCATCTCTGCAAAGGAAAGAGTACTCAATCTCTCTTTCTTCCCAAAAATCTTCATTATACTCATCATCCCTTGTATCCACTGGAGGGTGGTACACGTCATGGGTGTAAGTATATGGTATGTTTTTGTTGTAGTCCTCGTTATACTCTTCTTCTCTGCGGAGGAACGAGTATTCTATATCTCTTTTCCTTATGTAATCCTCATCATACTCCTCTTCATGTGCCACCACTGCGTATGTAGGCTGGTAGTAATCTGGTTCCCAACTCCCAACTGAATAGTCACCTAAAAAGTGATCAACTTCATATAATGGTGTACTATCAATCGATGTGGAGTGAAAATTGTCGCCTGAATCGATCGATGTAATGACTGACAGGTCGATCAATTGTTGATTAACAGTATCGATCGATGTCTCTGTGTGAGTGTCGATCGATTCTGAATACTCTGTCTCGTACTCGACTTCACAGTAGCATGTTGCTACGAGTTTAACTTCATCTGGATGCTGGTTGCAGGACGTCTGTGGCTTGACAACTTTGACTGGATCATAGTGAATCTTCGGGTCGATCAATGTCAAACACATCTGGCTTGTTTGCAAATCAGAAACGGCTCCAACAGTGGCTAAGAATGCTCTTCCAAATACTAAAGAAGAAATCCAATTTAATTTGATGTCTAGGATATGGAAGTCAACTGGAACTAGGACATTGCCAATCTGTACCTCAAGGTATGTGATGATTCCCAATGAACTCCTCCTGGAACAATCTACAAAGCAGAAAGATTCCTTGGTAGGTTTTATCTTCATACCTAGGTGGTCTGCCATAACCTTTGGTAGGATGCTGGCTGATGCTCCTGTATCACATAGCGCATGGGAGAATTCAATGCCTTGAATTAGGCATGAGACACTGAACTCTCCAGCATCACTCTTATTCTTCAATAAGATCATTTTTTTCAAATCATCTCTGATTTGGTTGAACATCTTCTCAATGTCAGCTTCTGTTACTCTTGTTTCTCTGAAGAACATCCACAACCTATGTGTAAAGTATGCTTCTTCAAAGGGTCTCTCTGCTGGGACCTTTAGAACTCTCTTCTTGAAGTTTTCCAACTCCTTTGCATGAGGCTCTCTTTTAAAGTGCTTGAGAACCTTCTCTTTCCTTTTTCTTAAGGTCCTCTTTTCACTTTCCTTTTCTATCTCCATAGGCTCTGATGTATCCTCAACCTCGTCTGTTAGGTATTCTTTAGGTTTGGGTCGGGGTCTGAGTGCATTGAGTAGGGCTACATCGATCTTTGGTAGCTGCACTCGGGGTTTAGTAGGTTCACATTGATCGATGTCGGACTGACGATGTCGATCGATGGGGGTAGCAGTAGGGTGATCGATTTCTTCTTCTTCGGATCGATCGGCGAAAGGGTGGAGTGGGTTTGGATGTTTCGCTACAAACTCTGCATGTGTCATAATCCGGACTGGTTTGCTTGTAGCCGTAGACCTAGTGGACTCTATCGATCGATGCGGTATCTCAAACATCGAGCGATAATCCTCTTCCCATGACGATCGATCATCATCTTTTGGTGTAGATCGATCACTGTCGACATTCATTGAGTCGTCGGCTTCAAAATCTACTCTTTGGGGATTCCCATTCTCATCCACTTGCCAGAAATCATCTACCACAATAGCATTGATGTGGTATCTGATGAGATCTTCCTCTCTCCCTTTGATGAAGGCTTCTTTCCTCATAATAGCTTCTGATGTCTGAACCACCTGTGTCTCCAACTTCTTCACATGAGTGCTCAAGGTGTCAAACTTTGCATTCAAACAATTGTACACAACATCTATCTTCCCATTGAAATCCATAGTGAGCTTCTGCTGGCCCTCTAGAACTGAATCAAGCATTGCTCCAATCTTGCTCTCCTGAGTAGGTGGTGGTGGATTCTGGTAGAAAGAATTGTTGAGATTCTTGTTGTTGCTGAAGGGTTTCTCGTATTGTGAATTCTGATTGAACTTACTCCTCTGACTGTTGCCTTAGAAGTTCCTATTCCCATTTTGATTCCCATATCTCTGGAATCCTCCTATGTAATTCACATCTTCTTCTTCATATCTCTCTTCATCAGTCTCTACAGCTTTTACTTCTTCAGCAAAGCTAACTTGCTTCTTCAGTAGCTTGTTAACACTGTCTAACTTGGCTTGCATGTCGTCCAACTGCTCCTTTTCTAGGGCATTAGCCGCTTTTCTTCTCTCAAAATCAGTGTTCTTGGTACTGTTGCTAGTTGCCAAGTTCTCAATAAGTCTCACAGCCTCTTCTGGATTCCTGGTGTTGAAGTTTCCTTCACTAGCTGTATCTAGTGCTGTCTGATAGACCAGATCTAATCCTCTGAAAAAGTGCTAAGAAGCTGCACTTTGTTGAATATGTGGTGTGGACAATCTCTCTGTTAGGTCTTGAAGCGAACCCAACAACGTCCGAAAGGCTATGTAGGCTTCTGCATAAATGTAGCAACCTTGCTACTCAAATCTTCTGCTCGTGCCTCATCAAAGAAATTGATCAAGAAAGCATTCTTGACATCATCCCAGGATGTAAGAGATCCTGGTGGTAGTTGCTTAAGCCATTGCAAAGCTTCTCCAGTAAGAGAGTACTTGAAGAGCTTGCAAAGTAGGTAATCAGCTGGTACCCCATTGGCTTTGATAACAGATATGAGATTCTCGTACCTCTCTAGATGGTCCATATGATGCTCGTGAGATGCTCCACTATAGGGTGTCTGTCCTACAAGTGTGTAGTATATAGGCTTCACCTCAAAATCAGCCCTCTGAATGTTTGGAGGACGGATTGCAGATATGTTGGTATAGTATTGATCTAGAACGTTGTAGTCTGCCAATGATCTGTTTTGGGTGGCTTCTTCTGCAGCTTTAGAAGCAGCTACAGCAGTTTTCAGCTTCTAGATCAGGGATTGCAGCCCCCTGATCATTAATCTTTTGACCTACTGCATTACGCAGGTGACCATCTTGATCACGCAGGTTCCCTTCGTTGTCTTCTCTGAGTATCAATGTCGCGACCATGTTCTCGATATCAACCGATAGGCGAGTAGCGGTATCGGTCGATGTAGGATAAAAGATGTGGGTCGACGGGTACTGAAAAGTATCGGTCGATGTGGATGGAAAAGTATCGATCTATTTCAGATGAATGAGATCGGTCGATGTTGGTGAACTGGTATCGTTCAGCGGTGTCTGAAACTCGGTAGACTGTTGGTTATGAAAATCGTTCAATGCACAAGCTGGTGTATCGATCGACGCGGAACGAATCTATTTGCGGACTAAACGTTCCAAAGCAGCTGGATCAGTAGACAAAAATTCCTTGTTGTTTTCCTTGCTTTTGGTAATGCTAGGCATGCATCTGAAAAGAAAAGAAAGAAAAATTTATCAGCAACAAGTTTTTAAAGTAACAAAACCTAGATTTAAATAAAATATAATGGCGATCAAAACTCCCCGACAACGGCGCCAAATTTGATAGCTTGCTCAAATTATCCTATAGCAAATTTACTCTCATCAAAAGAGATCAAATTGTAGTATTTAGGGATCGAATCCATAGGGAGCTGAGGAATCACTAGATCTTATTATAACTAAGCTAGGTTGGAGATGTCAAAGCAGTAAATAACAAGTAAATTAAAGAGTGGTTTGAGAAGGACAATTACTCAATTGATTGATTTGGGGTTAACAAGTATGATTAAAGAGCTACACTTAGGATTACTATTCAGGTTTTCAGGATTATAATGGTGTGAATGCCTATATGAGATGCTTGCATGATATTAAAGAACCCAACGATGCAATAGACTAAATGTCGTTATGACTATCTATTACTATAACCGATGAGACTCCCTTTGGCGAATCATAGATTAGGGCGTCGATCGATGTGCTCTTGCCGATGTCGATCGACAGTGCCCCCCGTCTATCGATCGATGTGCTACTAGCAAGCTTTAGGCATGTGGCTGATAACAGATCATCAAAGATTTGCTAGACCATGATGCCGTTTGCGCCTAGCAAATTCCAACTCAAAGAAGATATATCCAAGGATGTTATCGTTGTTATCATGTGTAGGTTAGCTAGTCCTACACAAGGTCACAAGCATTAAGCATAATCTCCTAAGATGAATATCAAATGCTCAGGTATTCATATTTGGGGCTAATCCCTCATAAACTATTTAAATCCTAAATCTAATAGAGGTGTTTACTCAGACATAGCCAAGCAAAACAAAATTATAGTAAATATAAAAAGCTTCATAGAATAGAAAACAATGATGTTCAAGATATCTGTCAATGATAACTCTCTCTCTCTCTCACCAAAAACAAAGAAACTATTTCTAAAGACTTTTAGAAAACTCTTGTAAAAACCGTGTATGTGCTAAAACATATTGGTGAGACATAAATACTATTGAATTGGGTTAAAATTCGCCAGGGGCAGTTTGGTAAATAGATGGTGTCTTGGGCTTCAAGTCGGCTGTGACCAAATCCAGGCTTCTGCGGTTAAGTATCGATCGATAAAACAGGATGTGTATCGATCGACGCTTGTCTCTCCTTGTCAACCTCTGGTGGTCGATACGGTCCTCTCGGGTGTAATCTCTAAAGTGCTCCAAAATGCTCCAAAATCATCATATTTCTTCCAATTCCTCCTGAAACTATAAATATGCTATATAGTGATATACCATGGATTTTACCCGTTTTTAACCATGGTATACTAGTATTTTACTATATATTTAATCCGTTTTCTAGCCTGTTAGGTATGTTTTCAGGTTCAGGAGCATTTTGTGAGAAAGTGATGTTTTTGGAGTATTTTGGAGTACAAGAGATGATACACCCGAGTTGACCATTCAAGACTAAGTCGGAAGTCAACATTGCGATTATAATCGATCGATACTCATCCTGAGTTGTCGATCGATGTAGCCGAGAAGATCCGAGTACTAGAAGATTATAATTGATCGATACACATTCAGTGTTGTCGATCGATATCGAGGACGAAATGGTTTAGCCGACTACTTCACCAAGACTTCACCAAATTACGAGATTGCCCCTGACGAGTTTTTAACCTAATGGAAATGCTTAAATACTCTTGCTAAGTATTTTTTACGGCAAGTTTTTGAAACCGTTTGAAGCTTGAAGCTTATTACAACCAAAGCAGAGAGTGTGAGAGAGAGACTAGAGTTTTATTTGTTTGAGAGAGATTGGAGAGATTTCTCATCTCCTTTTGTATTTCTACTTTATTCTATCTATGCAATTCTTTTATCTATCTATTGTTATGAATTGTCTAGCTATGTCTGAGTAGTCTACTTGTTAGATCTAGGGTTTAAATAGGTTTGTGGGATTAGCCCCAAACTATAATTGCTAAGTTGTGATACTCATCAAATGGATTGTACCCTATGCTTGTTTTAGATTAGCTAAGTAGAACATAGATCACTAGGATCTTAGATTATCTTGAATTATCCATTCGAGCGATGCATGTTTCCCGTTGAGAAGAATGACAGTTCCTCCTTGAGACCTTGTGGTCATATTCGGTTCGCGCCTAGGCAGATCTAGAAGCCGTCGATCGATAACCCGACTGGTAAATCGATCGGCGCCGCGAAAGGTGTATCGCTCGATATCTCAAAAGGATATCGACCGACTCTTTTTCTGTGTCATCATGCGAAAGGTGTGGCCAGAGATCTAGATATTTTAACCAGTGATTCATTCACATATGTTAAGCGGCTGAGATCTATAGTATCATGCAAGCAACTTGTTAAATCATTTATAGAGATTATAATCTCCATTCCTGAATAGAAACCCTATGTCTAGCACTCTTTATCCCATTTAAACAACCCTTCATATTGTTAGTTAGAGTAACTGTCTTGCTCATTTTAGGAATTGTTATTTTCATTTCTATCATATAAACCAACCTTGCCTAGGATTGATTAGTAGATTTTATTTAATTGGGTCCCTAGCTCCTCGTGATTCGATCCCTAAGTACTACAGCTGTACCTCTTATTTGAGAGAGTAAGCTCTACTGGGTAATTTGAGCACTATCAAATTTGGCGCCGTTGCCGGGGAGCTTTGATCGCCATTAGATTTAATCTTATTAATCTTAGGTTTTTCTTTTACCCCCCACCCTTTCTTATTTAAATTTTTCTTGTCTTTTCAGGTACATGCCCAGCAGTACCAGAAGCAATAGGGGAAATCAACTATTATTCTCAGAGGATCCTGCACACTTGGAACACTCAATCCGCAAAGACCTACGCTCCGCATCGATCGACAGAACCGCATTACCGTCGACTGACACTCACGTCCAACAGTCGACCGACACTCAGACAGCACCGTCGACCGATACCATTCGCCGATCCGCATTGTTCGATACTTCTAACCGTATATCGATCGACACTACTCCGCGAAGCATGGTCGCGATTGTCATTCTCACGCAGGGCGAGAATGGAAACCTGTATGACCAAGATGGTCATCTGCGTAATGCAACAGGTCAGAAACTAGATGCACAGGGAAACATTATCCCTGAACCTGAAGCTGAGGCTACAGGAGAAGCTCAAAACACGATCGTTGGCAGACTATAACCGTCCAGACGAGTACTACACCAACATATCAGCTATTCGACTTCCAGAGATTCAGAAGCCGAACTTCGAGCTCAAGCCTCAGTACTACTCTCTCGTGTCTCAGATACCTTATTCTGGGCAATCACACGAGCATCCTATGGACCATCTGGAGAGGTTCGAGGATCTTATCGCTGCTATTCGTATGGATGGAGTCTCCGAGGACTACCTACTCTGCAAGCTCTTCAAGTACTCACTGATTGGAGAAGCTTCGCACTGGCTCAAGCAGCTACCTACATGATCACTGACATCCTGGGCCGACATCAAAAACGCCTTCCTGCGTAATTTCTTTGATGAGGCACGCGCTGAAGACTTAAGAAGCAAAATCGCCACTTTCGCGCAAAAGCCTAGTGAGACTTTTAAAGACGCGTGGATCAGATTCAAGTTCTTCTAGTGAGATTATCCACACCATGGATTCAATGTTAAGCACTTTCTACAGAGGTATCGCCTTAAGGTATCAGATGGCTCTCGATACTGTTAGTGAGGGTAACTTCAACACTAGGAATCCAATAGAGGCTGTGAGACTTATTGAGAACCTAGCCAACAGCAGCAGCACCAAAAACACTGACTCTGACAAGAAGAAATCGGTTGCAGCCATCGGTGAAGACCAAATGAATGAAGTCAGAGCCAAGATATATGCTTTACATGCATTTCTGGGGCAGCCAGTTTGCTCAGCTGAAGAAGGAGAGGCTAGAGAGGATGATACAGAGGAAGATGTGAACTACATTGGAGGTACTGGATTTCAAAGATATGGAAACCAGAGTGGAAACAAAAACTTTTTTGGCAATGGTCAGAAGAGTAACTACAACCAGAGTTCACAGTATCAGAAACCCTTCACCAACACAAGGAACTACGGCAACTCAGCTTACCAAAACCCACCGCTACCCACCCA
The DNA here is from genome assembly GCF_000801105.2 of Raphanus sativus. Classification (NCBI taxonomy): domain Eukaryota; kingdom Viridiplantae; phylum Streptophyta; class Magnoliopsida; order Brassicales; family Brassicaceae; genus Raphanus; species Raphanus sativus. The sequence goes on along the minus strand of NC_079517.1, from coordinate 22,190,840 downwards.
GGAGAGTAAGTTTGATGCCATGATTGATAGAGTTCTGGAAGGTCAGCAGAAGCTTACAGTAGACTTCAATGGGAAGATTGATTCTGTCTTCAACAATCTGACCACGAGGATAGACACCATCTGCACTCAAGTTAAGAAACTTGAGACACAGATTGTCCAGACTGAAGACTCTATCAGGAGGATTGGAACTTCTAAGGAAGTAGGAGAAGGAAATAGGAAACACCACGTCAATGCTATCATAGATGATGATTTCTGGCAAGTTGTGAAACAGGAGAAGCTACAAGAAGGAGACTTTGAAGTGGAAAGTTCACTAAGTCTCGGTGGATCGCAATGGTGTCGATCGATACCAACTACTCCACATCGATCGACATCGACGATGTCTTTTCCGGATACGCTTGCAGACTGCAACGCGTTAGGATATTAACACATGCTTAATTCACGGCTTCTCATCCATACCCACCCACCCACACCTATGAAGATATCGACCGACGAGACGAGCCACTCATCGATCGATACAACGAAGAGAACCGTATCGATCGACCCTATTCTCTACCTATCGATCGACACGCACCTCTCACATATCGAGTGCAACTACCATCGATAGACAGCAACCGAATCAATGCACTCAGACCCACACCGAAACCACAAGCTACCCCTACCGACATAACTGGTAACCTTTCAGACACTACACCTGCATCAGAGGAAACTGAAGGAAGAAGGTTAAGGAGTCGAAAGGAGAAGATTCCTAAGAACCTTAAGAGGGAAGCTAACGAAAAGGAGATTGATGGTTTCACTAAGAGAGTTATCGGAATCCCACCAGAGAAACCTTTTGAGGAGGTTTATTTCACAAAGAGATTGTGGATGTACTTCAGAGAAACAAGGGAGACTGAAACTGACATTAGGAGAAGGTTTGACAACGTCAGAGAAGAGATGAGGAAAAGGATTACTTTGCTAAAGAAGAGTGATCCTGGGAAGTTTGCAATACCCTGTGTGGTACAAGGGATTGAATTTCCTCATGCACTATGTGACACTGGTTCATCAGTCAGCATCTTACCAAAGGTCATGGCAGACCATCTAGGCCTGCAAGTAGAGCCTTCACCACAGATCTTTACTTTCGTGGATTACTTTCAGAGAAACTCTGGAGGCTTCATCAAAGACCTGGAGGTACATATTGGTGATACTATCGTCCCTGTGGATTTTCATGTCCTAGATATCAAGCTAAATTGGAACTCTTCCCTCTTACTTGGAAGAGCATTTATGGCTACAGTAGGAGCCATATGTGACATGAAAACCAACAGGATGTGCTTGACTATGATAGATCCAGATATCCACTACGACCCTGTCAAGCTTGGCACACCACCAGCCAAATTAGTGGTAAAGGAAGATGATACTGGTATCATCGCAGTTTGTCATTGTGAAGTCGAGTACGAGACAGAGTACTCGGGATCGATCGACAGTACTTTGACGTCATCGATCGACACTTGCATGTCGGAGGAGATCGACTACAACTATGGATCATCGATCGACAGAGTCCCACCAGATGATCAACTCGATCTACCAGATCATTGCTATCCGAATTTCGACATCCCACCCAACCGAAAGGAAGATGATTACTCAGTAAAGAGTTAGGCGGATAGCGGATTTCATGAGAGTTTTGCTGTAGACATAGCCACCTCTTCCCACAGTGGAGACCACAGTGAAAAATATGATGAAGACTTTTGGGAAGAGAGAGCTTGGGAAAATTACTTGGAGAATGACAGATTTGCATTTCGATTCCCACAATCGATCGACATCAACCGCCCACCATCGATCGATTATCTACTTCATCCAGCAAAACGACATCGACCATCGATCAACATTGCCAGTATAAAATCGATCGATATTAACCCAGATGACTTAAAGGACAAAATCAGAATTTCACCGATTAGGGCAACACATGGGTATAAAAGGTTGACAACTCAAGCCACGAAAATTCAAAACTTTTCACCTTCTACCCAGCAGCTTCCAGCATTCAGAGATTCATCAATGGAAGACTGCAACAACATGTTCACTCGATCCAACCGTGCAGCTAGATGTGCACCATCGATCGCCACCACCACACACCCATCGATCGACACCTTCAACAGAGCTCAACCGAGATCTCATGAACCTTATGATGTCAGGAACGTTTCACTAACACCTGATGAATTTGGAATTTTCAGGGACACGGATGGCTATGCAAGAGCTATGGATGGAAGAGTCCTGCACATAACAAGAGAGGACATAGCAGACATCCTCCAAGTTGCTAATAGACCGGAAAACCTGTTCACACAGCAACGTAGCCAAGCAGACATCCTACATCACGTTCAGGACAACCACAACACCAACACGAGGGAGGATACAGTTCCTCAACACTTCGGTCAACCTCAACATTCACAATCGATCGACATCGTTTCAACATCGTCGATCGACGGCGGATATCCCGGATCGATCGACAGACCAAGAGTCAGATCGCCCGACAGACGATTGGAGTTCGGACGACGTGCCTTCAATACTGATGGATCCAGGAGATTCAAGTGGGAAGCTAAGGATGAATATGGTGTCTACAGAGATGAGTTTGGCTATGCTAGAGGAGTTGATGGTGAGATCATCCATGTTACCAAGGAGCAAGTAAAGAGACTTTTGGATAGAGCATCCCTTTTTCACAAAGGTTGCTTACGACTTCCAATATACACACGCCCCTACCATGCATACACACCACCACCAATACCTTACAGTAGAGAGGAGGTGGATGATATGGTGACTGATGTATGGAGAGCTCAGGCGCACCTTGAGGCAAACATGCACACATTGGTGGAAGACACTGTTCAGCCTTTGGATGTCAGTTACAAGGACTTCCAAAATGATATGGCTGCGATAAGAGTGGAGCTTGGAAACATATTGACCATGCTTGAGAAAGAGGCTACGCCACCAGTATCGACCGACAGAGTACCTATACCGTCGATCGACAACGGCACGACTACATCCATAGACCGACCAGAATGTTCATCACCTAAGAAAGATGAATGGGAGGTTTCTTACATCAATACACGGATTAGAGACGTCTACAGCCCTCTCAACAACAATGTCGAATGGTTAAGCAAGAGGATCGATCTTCTACAGAAAGAGTTGGACACACTTCGCCAGAACGACCGAGCTGAGCATGCTACTTTTTTATCGATCGACACATATACTTCATCATCGATCGATAAAAGGTTCGCAGAACTGGAAGATAGGATGAAAGCGTATGTAAGGAAGCATGAAATTTTCAGTTCTCCTATCCTGCGACGCCAACACAAAATGTCACAACAGCTGGACAAGCTAGAAAGAGACATGAGCATTGTTCAAGCTTATATTGATCTTCGTGACAGCTACGAAGCATCGATCGATAGGTCTAGACCAGTATCGATCGACAGCGAACCACCACCAGCGAAGAGAGTATGCACTGCAGCAGAGGTTGATGATATCAAAGATCAGCTTTACGAAACTATGAATTCTATGGAGGAAAGACTCATCGAAAGAAGTGATAACATTGAAGAGACTCTCAATGAAAGAGTGACCAACCTTTGCAGAGCTACTGGCCTCTTGAAGAATGATATACGCACTATGCAGAGCAATCTTGAGTACCAAGGCCAACATTCAGAATCGATCGACACAGCCAACACGGAGTCGATCGACAGCGATCCCAGCGAAGCGACCGACGTACCAATTATAGCATCGATCGATACCACAGCTTTGGCAGATCAGGATCAACAGATTCAGGACCAGTACGCGAGAGACCAACATGCAGAACTACCTGAGCATTCTAGATTTGACTTCTATCAGCATCAGTTAGACACATAAGCTTTGGTCAGAAGGTTGCAAGTCATCAAAGCCGATTTAGCAAAGATATCTCCTAGATGGACAAGATCAGGTGATGCCACAAGAAGCTTCACTGCTGCTGAGTCCAAAGATGAGGGAAGTGTTTGCCCACCAACAAACAAAAACCCCCACTGCACCCCATGAGTCACTCACCTACCACAGTCAAGCTAAATGACTATAACCAAGCGCTGAGTGGGAAGCAACCCACTATTAGGTTTTCTTTTTCTTTATTTTTATTTTATTTTTCTTTTTGCTTTTATTTTTCTTTTTCGAATTTATTTTGCAGTTTTTATTAGATCCAAGTAGAATGATAATTCCATCGACCGACATTCACCATTCATATCGCTCGACACCACACGACCATTACTAACGATCGACGTATACCACTACGAATCGATCGACATCTTGTCGATCAGGTTTATTCATTCTAACTTGTTATATTACTTAATTATGTTTTATTTTATTTACCTCACCACCGGGCGTTACACTGGGACAGTGTAATTTAAGTCTGGGGGGGGAGTTTACTAATATGTGTTTTTATTTTGGTTTTTATTAAAATGTTTTTCAAAATTATTTTTCGCATAAGTATTAAATAGGAACATTGATATGGATTTATATTTGATTGTCTGACCACTCTTTAGCACCATTCTAGATTATTGATTGCAGATAGTACTAAAGATGCTAAAGTGGATCAACTTGCTATCTATATTCACTAGCTAAGATTGTTTGAAGGAACCAAAGCTGACCTCCAACACTAATACTGACTTATTTGCTTGTTTTGGGGCTTGGATATCACTGGATCGGAATCCTCTTACAAGTCTGGAAGGTAAAAAGTCTGTGTGTTTCTGGTCCCCTTCCTTCTCTCTCTTCGGCATCTCGAGATCTAAGTTTATGTTATAAAAGTATGAAATGATTTCTTGAGTAGCAGAGGGGTAGGAGTGATTCCTGCGACCCCAGTATTCTAAATCTCAAGGATGATCACACATTGTGGAAACGAGGGATAGGTAAATTACCTGAGACCCCATTATTCGCTACACTTTGTCAAAACGTATGAGTTACAATGCAAATGTCAATGAGATAAACTAGATGACCTTTGTGGCATCGAAACCTGTTGAAATTGAAACTAATAAGAGATTCAGTGAAGAGAGAAGAGGGGAGAAAGGGATCAGAGAAGACTACATGTGTGTTCAGATACTTGTTTGAGTTGAATCTATGTGTTCTTTGATCGATACTCCCAAGGTAAGGCCTGCACTTTATTTTATGATAAGAAATAGGGTTAGTAGAGGGGAATGTCAGATGAGAATTACTAAGTTGTTGACTAGATGAGTTTGGTTGCTAAGCTAGGATAAGGCATGATGAACTTCTCTGATTAGGATGTTTAGACATGAATTGCAAACCCATAGAGTGGTGACTTCAATATATTGAATCTTTGAGTTCCTGCTATTTCCAAACATTTTCCAAAGACTACTGTTTTTGCTTGAGGACAAGCAAAGGAGTTAGTCTGGGGGAGTTGATATACCATGGATTTTACCCATTTTTAACCATGGTATACTAGTATTTTACTATATATTTAATCCGTTTTCTAGCCTGTTAGGTATGTTTTCAGGTTCAGGAGCATTTTGTGAGAAAGTGATGTTTTTGGAGTATTTTGGAGTACAAGAGATGATACACCCGAGTTGACCATTCAAGACTAAGTCGGAAGTCAACATTGCGATTATAATCGATCGATACTCATCATGAGTTGTCAATCGATGTAGCCGAGAAGATCCGAGTACTAGAAGATTATAATCGATCGATACACATTCAGTGTTGTCGATCGATATCGAGGACGAAATGGTTTAGCCGACTACTTCACCAAGACTTCACCAAATTACGAGATTGCCCCTGACGAGTTTTTAACCTAATGGAAATGCTTAAATACTCCTGCTAAGTATTTTTGACGGCAAGTTTTTGAAACCCTTTGAAGCTTGGAGATTTTTACAACCAAAGCAGAGAGTGTGAGAGAGAGACTAGAGTTTTATTTGTTTGAGAGAGATTGGAGAGATTTCTCATCTCCTTTTGTATTTCTACTTTATTCTATTTATGCAATTCTTTCATCTATCTATTGTTATGAATTGTCTAGCCATGTCTGAGTAGTCTACTTGTTAGATCTAGGGTTTAAATAGGTTTGTGGGATTAGCCCCAAAATATAATTGCTAAGTTGTGATACTCATCAAATGGATTGTACCCTATGCTTGTTTTAGATTAGCTAAGTAGAACATAGATCACTAGGATCTTAGATTATCTTGAATTATCCATTCGAGCGATGCATGTTTCCCGTTGAGAAGAACGACAGTTCCTCCTTGAGACCTTGTGGTCATATTCGGTTCGCGCTTAGGCAGATCTAGAATGCCGTCGATCGATAATCCGACTGGTAAATCGATCGGCGCCGCGAAAGGTGTATCGCTCAATATCTCAAAAGGATATCGACCGACTCTTTTTCTGTGTCATCATGCGAAAGGTGTGGCCAGAGATCTAGATATTTTAACCAGTGATTCATTTACATATGTTAAGCGGCTGAGATCTATAGTATCATGCAAGCAACTTGTTAAAGCATTTATAGAGATTATAATCTCCATTCCTGAATAGAAACCCTATGTCTAGCACTCTTTATCCCATTTAAACAACCCTTCATATTGTTAGTTAGAGCAACTGCCTTGCTCATTTTAGGAATTGTTATTTTCATTTCTATCATATAAACAAACCTTGCCTAGGATTGATTAGTAGATTTTATTTAATTGGTTCCCTAGCTCCTCGTGATTCGATCCCTAAGTACTACAGCTGTACCTCTTATTTGAGAGAGTAAGCTCTACTGGGTAATTTGAGCACTATCATATAGACTCCAAAATAGATTGATTATATCCTAAAACACTAATATATCATGACTAAAAGTGGGTCAAATTCATCGTATATCATCGATCGTTGGTCGGTGGCGTCTGTCGATCGATGTTGAGCCTTCTGCTTGAAAATCAAGTTGTCTCTGAATGGTATCGACTTTTTGCTGTAACGCATATAGGCGTGAAGTTAATCCATCCATGTTATCATTGAGCGGATAGTAGACTCAATCAAGCTTGTAGTCGAATAACTTCATCAAATCTTCTAGTGGTGTGAGTAGAGCGTTGATCGATGGGTGAGATTGCTTGTCGATCGATGTTGATATCTCCGGTTGTAACTCATTCTTCATGCAAAGCATATCCAATTTTGTTGCATCACTTCATTATGGGTGATTAGCCAGTTGATATTGTTGTTCAGTGGATAGTAGATGTCATCAAGCTTCTTGTTGTAGGCCTCTATTTCCCATTGTTTAGCCCCTTGGATGCCCAAGAGCATCTCATTGATTCAATATTTGTTGTAAAGCTCTAGCTCTAGTCTGGAATGATTGCATATGTCTCTGCGTTTTCCACTGGAAGCTTGTTCATATCGATGCTCAACTTCCTCTGATGTTTTCCAGCATAAATATCTCTTTATGTTCTGGTCATAAGCTCTGGTTCCAAATTCGTAGTGAATATCGATCGATGGTGAAACCTTCTTGTCAATCAATTTCCTGATACTATTGGTGATCGATAGCTTGATGCTAATGTCGACCGATGGCTTGACGTTGCTATCGATAGATGGCTGTGTTCTCAGTTTCTTCCGTCGGTAGAAGCGTGTACCAGCTCCACAAGCCTCTGCGGATAGATGTGTTGTAACATTTCTTTAATACTCTGGATCACTGCGTTGTTGAATGAAGATGTTGTCTGGTGAATTGGCCATAGCCAAAACTTCTGCAACATCTTCCCGTGAAACCTCTAAGATATAACCATCAATAGCTCATGCTTGTCCTTCTAGATCTCTGAAAATACCAAACTCTTCGGTTTGAGGTGACCGTAATCTGGATCCACTTCTGCTTTGTAGTATGCATCTTGTGTAGCATTGAAAGGACCATAACGTCGCTTAGAGATTTTGACTGCGTCTTCCGGATCGTAGTAGTCATTCTCCCAATCTTTTATCGACTCATTTGGATCATTGTCGGTCGATGTATCTTGTTGTCTGTCGATCGGTTGTTGAGAATTTTCTTGTTGCTGACGTCTTGACTTACTGCAATCTACATTGTCTCCTTGTTTCCTGAAAGTACACAATTTATCCGGAATTAGATAATCATACTCTGATTTGTATTTTTTCTTACCTCGGATGTGGATGGTTGATGAACGTCGATTGATGCATAATTGCTTATGCCGATCGTGTTATGTTACTACTGTCTTTCTGTTGGACGTTTGTAATGTCGATTGATGTCTATCCCTTTATGTGTGATTGATTCTAGCTTCTTCCATGCGAAGACCTTGATACTCAATGGCCTCCTCTTCTTTGAAATCCTCATCATACTAATCACCTCTGGTGTCTGGTGATGCAGTCTCTACTGCAAAACTTTCTCTGTTGTGATCATCTGCCCAACTACCAATATAGTAGTTACCATCTATGTCCCTTGTATCATCATTCTGATAATTGATCGTTGCTGAAGTTAGAGTGTTGAGGGCGAAACTCGGATAGCAGGGTCTGGGTAGGACAAAGTTGTGACTGGTCGGGGAACTGTCGATCGATTCTTCTAGATTGGTGTTGATCAGTGCTGTTTGAGTAGGGTAGATCGATGACTCGACTGGAGTGTCGGTCGATGGAAGATCGTGATCGTCGATCGATGCATCTGAATCATCATTCACTCCACAATAGCAAGTTGCTACCAATCTTGGATTATCTTCAATCTCCATGTGTGGTGTCTGTATCTTGACAACTTTGACTGAATCATAGTAGATGTTCGGATCGATGAGTTTCAGGCATAGCTTGTTGGTCGGTTTTCATATCGCAGACAGCTCCTATGGTAGCTAAGAATTCTCTCCCAAGTAGTAGAGAAGAATTCATGTTCATCTTGTTTTCTAGAACATGGAAATCTACTAGAATTAGGGCATTACCAATCTGCACTCAAAGGTCTCTAATTATTCCTACTAAATTCCTTATAGAGAAATCCACAAAAGTGAATGATTCCTCTGAAATTTTTACCTTTAGATCTAGTTGGTCTGCCATAACTTTGTGTAGTATGCTGACTGTAGAACCAGTGTCGCAGAGTGCACCTGGGAATGCAATTCTTGTAGCAAACAGGGTACTGCGAACTTTCCAGGATTATCATGCTTCTTCGGTGTAATCCTCTTCTTCATCTTGCTTATGACCTCATGGAACATTCTTATAATGTCCTGCTCAGTTTCCATGGTCTCTTTGAAGAATATCCACAATTTGTGTTTAAAGTAAGCCTCTTCGAATGGCTTGTCTACTGGTATCCTCATAACTCATTTGGTGAAACTGTCCATCTCCTTCTCATTGACTCCCTTTTTAAAGTGTTTAGGAACCTTTTTTTTCCTTTTTTGCACACTTCTTCTTTCCATATTTTGATTAACTTGCATAGGTTCTGCCTTTTCTTCAGAATGATGACATGTGTCATCTATAGGTATCTCTGAAGGTTTGGGTCGGTTTCTGAATGCATTAAGTGTTGGAACGTCTATCTTTAGCCACTGCACTCAGTATGTTAGAGGTGCTCGTCAATCGATGTCGGATTTCTCATGTCGATCGTTTGTGGTTGTTGATCGATGTCTGGCTCTAGTTGTCGATCGATGTCGGTCGATACCTGGCTCTGGTTGTCGATCGATGTCGGTCTTTGAAGGTCGATAGAAGGTGGGTGGGTGTGGGTGTCAAGCTGCGAACTCCTTGTGAGTCATAATTCGGACTTGTTGGCTCGATGCAACTGACTCTGTTGACTTCGTCGATCGATGGTATGTAGGAGACGTCGATTGACGATCATCATCCAATATCGATCAATGATCAGGTCTGGGTGTCGATTGACACCAATGAGAGCTGCCGATATTCATGGCACTCTCAACTTCCAATTCGCCCTCTTGAAGCTTCTCATGCTTTACCAGTTGCCAGAAATCATCATCAATGATGGCATTCACGTGGTACTTCATTGACCCCCTCTACCTTTGATGAAAGCTTATTGCTTTTTGATGGTATCTCTTGTTTGTAACACTTGTGTTTCCAGCTTCTTCACATGTGTGTTCAAAGAATTAAACTTTGAGTTTAGCTCTGTGTAGCATCTATCTTTCCATTGAAGTTCACCATCAACTTCTGCTGACCCTCAAGAACTTGATCTAGCATAGCTTCTATCTTGCTCTCTCGAGTCTGTAGTGGTGGATTCTGGTAGTAAAAACTTGCATAGGCTATGTTGCTATTTTTGTTGTTGATGTAGGGTTTCTCGTACTGTGAAGTCTAATTATATCCATGCATCTGTCTATAGGAGTTTCTGTAGCCACTTTGATTTCCAGACCTTTGGTGCTGAAAACTTGTACCACTGATAAAGTTCACATCTTCTTCTTCATCTCTGTCACTGTTAATATCTACAGCTTTAATATCTTCTGCAAAGCTAACTTGCCTCCTTAAAAGCTTATGAACACTATTCACATTAGCTTTAACATTGTCCATCTGCTCCTTTCCCAGGATAGTGGCTGATTTTCTCCTCGAATCAATATTCTTGGTGTTGTTGCTGGATACCAAATTTTTTTTGACTCTCACTGCTTCTTCTGGATTCCTAATGTTGAAATTTCCCTCACTAGCAGGGTCTAGAACCATCTGATATGCCAGCTCGATGCCTTTGAAAAAAATGCTAAGCAGCTGCACTTCATTGAATCCATGGTGTAGACAATCTCTCTGGTAAGACTTGAATCTGATCAAAAAGCTTCTGAATGATTATGTAGGTTCATGTGTGAATGTAGCAATTTTGCTCCTCAAATCTTCAACTCTTGATTCATCAAATAAGTTTCGCAGGAAAGCATTCTTGATGTCACTCCATGATGTAAGAGATCCTGGTGGCAGCTGTTTAAGCCAGTGCGAAGCATCTCCAGCAAGTGAGTACTTGAAGAGCTTGCAAAGTATATAGTCCTAAGGGACTCCATTTGCTCTTATAGCAGAAACTAAATCCTCGAACCTCTCCAGATGGTCCATCAGATTCTCGTGTCATAAACCAGAGTAGGGTGTCTGTCCCACAAGTGCAAAGTACTGGGGCTTCAGCTCGAAATCATTCCTCTGGATAGTTGGAGGACGAATAGCAGATATGTTGGCGTAGTATTGGTTTGGACAGTTGTAATCAGCCAACGTTCTCGATCGAGCAGCCTCATCTACAGCATTAGCAGCAGCTGTAGCTCTATCAATAGGATCAGGGATTGCAGCCCCCTGATCATCTATCCTCTGACCTGCTGCATTACACAGGTTTCCATTCCCGTGTGAGAATAAAAGTCCCAACTATATCTCGCGGCTGAGTATCGATCGATGTAAGATGTGTAGCGTCAATCGATATTGGGTGGAAGGTGTCGGTCGATGGAAGAGTAGTCTCTGTCGATGGTGATGGGCGAGTGTTGGTCGACGGTGAAGTAGTGTCGGTCGGCGGTGTGTTGATAGTCTTGGTCATTGGTAGAGTGCTACTGTCGATCGATGCAATTCGTTTCTACTTGCAGATTGTGCGTTCCAAAAGTGCGGGAAGATTGGAAGAATCCCCCTATTCAGAAATATGAAAGAATCCCCATAACAGAAGATTTCAATTTTACCTCGAGGAAGGGATTGAAGCAGGAGTCGGACTCGGAGCGCCTCTTAGCAGGAACCTGGAGGCCAGTGTCCTAACTGGGGTCTGGAGAAAAAAGTTCCCCCTTGCTGCTTCCGGTACTGATAGACATGTACCTGAAAGACAAGAAAAAAATTTATGAGTTTTTCGAACAGTAGTAAAACCTAGACTAAATCTAACTAGATGAGATCTAATGGCGATCAAAGCTCTCTGGCAATGGCGCCAAATTTGATATCACTCAAATTACCCTAAGGAGTGATTTATACTCTCTCAAATAAGAGGTCAAGTTGTACCACTTAGGAATATATCTAATCAGTTTATGATTAAGCTAGGCTAATAAGTTATTAAAGAAGTAAATATAGCAGAGTAGGTCGAACAAGGTAGTTGTTGTAAAAGATTGATTGATGAGTTAATGGAGTTATGGTTTGCTAGATCTATGGTTTCTATTCAGGTAATCAGAGATAATGATATAGAGACTAAAGTTGTATGTAAATATTTTAGAACCCAAACTAAATAATAATCTATCAGTTGTTTCTTGTTTAGACTATCTATTGTCTAGATCTCAGACCTCAACTTTCGTTTGTTGATCTTTAGAAAGTGTTGATCGATGATTCTATTGGAATATCAATCGATACACCTTTCTAAATGTCGATCGATTAATCTATAGGATTACGATCAATGTTTATTCTAACAAGCTTTAGCGAGCGGCTCTGATCATGTTCACTAGGTTTGGCTAAATCACATGTCGCTTGTTTCTATGAATCTTAGCTCAAGAGAATTAATTTAAGAAGTAAACCATGTTGTCGCTTGCGCCTAACTATCCTGTGATCAAGGTTCTAGTTTGCGACTCTAGAACACAAGCAATAAAAGAAATTATATTGATTGATATCTAACAACTTAGAAATTCTATATTTGGGGCTTTATTCAAGTGGATCTATTTAGACATGATAGTTGTCACAGAAAACCATAGATAAATAGATGAAATTGCAATAGAATAAATATAAAAACCAAAGGAATTCTAAGAGGACTCTAAAGGAGTTCCTCTCTTCTCTCATAACCTAAGAGAAAACCTAAAGCAATATAATAGAAAGCATCAAGAGCGTAGCCATTCAACAATGGCTTAGAAAACATATAAATAAGATTTTAAGTCGTGTAGGAGCATCTTGGTAATTTGTGGTGATTTCTTGGCTTCAGTCGGTCATAAAATTGGCTCGACCCGTGTTATGGCATCACCATCGATCGACACCAAGGGTGCACCATCGATCGATCCTCCTTTATCTCCTCGACAGCTTCAGCTCGTGAGAGGCAGACATAACACTCTTCAATAAAACGGGCATAAATTCTGCTATAGGATGCGGATTGACCTCAAACCAATGGCATTGAAAATTTAACTCAAAGATCTATCTTGTGTCAAAAGATGAGCTGAATCTAACTGTGGAAAGGTCTCCATCCAAAGGTAGACATCTGACGTGTCTGTGCAGTTCTGCACCCAAAAAGCTCCATAATCACCATATTTCTCCAAAGCGTACTTGAACCAGTAAATACTCTAAAAACACTCCAAATTGTAGTAAATATATCTTTAAACACTTATATACCATGGCTAAAAGTGGATAAAGTCCATGGTATATAAACTATTTAAGAAATATTGTATGAAAAATAAAAATTTATATTCTTGATGATAATATTTTTGGCCCTTAATTTTTTTTTTAATTTTTTTTTATTAATTACATAATTTTTTACTGATGAGCTGATCCTATTTTAAAAAATATTTTAGGTCAAAAAATCACTAATCGCATAAGAACCTAATGTTTAGGCCTAAGAACTTGAGGCTTACTATTTGGTTACACTGAAATTTTGCCAGCTCAGATTTATATCATGATTTAACAATTTTAAAGTTAATTATAGTTATAAGAAGTTTACGTTCACGTGACACGTGACAGTCCTATCTATCTTCAATATTTTTCTCTTTTTGTGTTTTTTTTTTATTTTGGTTATTGCTCGATATAAATATTGATTTTGGAGTTTGTTCTCATTTTTTTCTTTTGTTTTGGCCTGAGATTTAAAAATATTTAAGATTTAAAATTATTAAAGAGATACTTACTTAGGTTAAGATCTGCGCTTTGTGCAAAATAAATATTTTATATTTATTACTTATATTATGTTTTTCTACGTATTATGAAATAATAAAATAGTAATTATATATCAAAATAACTAAGAAATCAGTTATTATTATGTAACAAATTAGTGTGCGCATATAAATCAAAGGATTGCTCATGTTTGTTTGCAATCATTTTAGGGTAAGTATATCAAAACAATCTATCTTATCTATGTATATGATGTATAATTAAATTTAAATGATATTAATATAGATATATGGTATAATTTTAATATGAATATTTATTAAATAAGGTTTCTAATCATATTATTTTATGATTATTTGATATTTGTGTAAAAATATTTTACACCAAAGAATTGTTTTTTAAGGTGAGATGTTTAGTGGTTTCAATATTTTATAATCATTAAAAAAAAGATTTCAAAACTAAAATATTAACTTTTCAATATATGTTCAATGCAAATCTCAAAATATAATTGTATTTTCATATGATGTATATTTTAATTTAAACGATATGAAATATATATATATAAATATAAACACATATTAACTAAAAATATTTATTCATATCGTTTTATAATCATTGTATCTTATTACAGAAAAAAATTTAAACTTTAATCACAAAAGAATATGTGAGATTTTTAATAGTTTTAGTAATTTATACTCGTTTGAAAAATTTAAAATACAACATATGCAAAAAATCTAAATTTTATTATATGATTAATGTAATTGTGTAATTTATTTTAATAATAAAGAATTAAACAAAAATGATAGAAAATATATAGATTGTTAGCAAATCTTTATTATATAAAATCATTAATTTCCATATATATATTTTAATCCCATTAGGTGATTCTGAAAGTTTTATTTACGAAAAGAATAGATAATAGATTTCAATTCGTTAAATGAATGGTCTATAATGGACATACTATATAGTATAATATCTCCTACCAATTAATTTTGGACTAACAATAAAATTATCAATTGATTCTCAAGCCGCTACGTAAGAAAAATTAGCATTTCAATTACATGACAACTCAGAAGAACATTTTTTTAATTAGTACAAACTACTTGTTATAACTTTTTAAATGTTTATCTATTAATATATAGGGGATAAGTGTCATTTTAGCCTTTTTATGTTTCAAAATAAATATCATTCTACATTTTCAATGCAACTTTTCATACATGATCTCTTTATTACCCTTTCAACTAAACAATAGTCATTTATTTAAATTATTTTAAATAATTATGCATTAAACAAGGATACATTAGTATATTGTATCAGGTTTTTAATCTATGTGAAGTGTGTCAAAATGAAACTTATTATGAAATGCATGAAGTAATACATAACCACTCAAAGCATCGATACAATATTTGTTATAAATTAGTCATACAAGTCAACTATTTTGTTGTTTTGATTTTCTTGAATCTGTCTTCACAAAAGATGGAGATTTAAAACACTTTTTATGGCAGTCTGAACATTCTTTTCCTGTGGCATAAGGTTTGCAATGAGGAATGCAAATCCTATTACATTCTGCCCTTGATTTTGCTTCTGCGATAACAATTACCGATAGTATCATCATCATTATCCACACTGTGCTGATACTTTTATCCATCTTTCTTCAATATTTATGTTTTATTGTATAGGATTGAATGTGTCATGATGTGAAATTGCATCTCTATTTATAAGTTTGAGTATGTCATTTGTAATAGTAGGCATTTAGGTTTGTTACTATTCATTTGAGGGTATAATATCTCAGTGGAAGTAATTTTATATCATAGAAATATTTATTTATAATCTCTGGTTAAAGGTATACTATCTGTATATCTATGGAAAACAATCTCCGTTTTATTTGTTGAGACCTTTTTCCATGTAGTTTTTAAAACTTAAATACAGTTAATGTTTATTTAACACATTATAGCATTGAAATGAAACTATTATGTATGATAATATTATGGGTTTAGCAGAAATTTATCAATGATCATGCATATCTGTCACTATTTAATAACTTCAAATTATTGTTTGTATTTATATATTTGATAGGGCCACATTTTGGTATAATATCATTAGATTCATTTAAACATTTACACATTATAATATTAAGAAAATTTTCTTTTGATACTTTGTACACAAAGGTTGTCCTCAGTTTCAATAAATATCATATTTTTTCTTTGTAGTTACTAATCACCTATAATTAATAGAGAATCATTTAAAAAGTTATAACATATGATTTGTACTAATTAAAAAGTGTCATGCTGAGTTGTCACGTACTTGAAATGCTAATTTTTCTTACGTGGCGGCTCGAGAATCGATTGTAGATTTTGTTAGTCCAAAATTAAATTGTTAGGGAATATTATATTATATAGTATATCCATTATAGATGATAATTTATTTATTAAATTGAAATTTATTATATATTCTTTCTTTAAATAAAACTTATGTAATTAACTAATGTGATTAAATATATATGGCAATTTATGAGTCTAAATAATAAAGATTTGCTAACAATCTGTATACTTTATATCATTTTTTAAATTTTTATTATTAAAATAAATTACATGACAACTCAGAAGAACATTTTTTTAATTAGTACAAGCTACTTGTTATAACTTTTTAAATGTTTATCTATTAATATATAGGGGATAAGTGTCATTTTAGCTTTTTTATATTTCAAAATAAATATCATTCTACATTTTCAATGCAACTTTTCATACATGATCACTTTATTACCCTTTCAACTAAACAATAGTCATTTATTTAAATTATTTTAAATAATTATGCATTAAACAAGGATACATTAGTATATTGTATCAGGTTTTTAATCTATGTGAAGTGTGTCAAAATGAAACTTATTATGAAATGCATGAAGTAATACATAACCACTCAAAGCATCGATACAATATTTGTTATAAATTAGTCATACAAGTCAACTATTTTGTTGTTTTGATTTTCTTGAATCTGTCTTCACAAAAGATGGAGATTTAAAACACTTTTTATGACAGTCTGAACATTCTTTTCCTGTGGCATAAGGTTTGCAATGAGGAATGCAAATCCTATTACATTCTGCCCTTGATTTTGCTTCTGCGATAACAATTACCGATAGTATCATCATCATTATCCACACTGTGGTGATACTTTTATCCATCTTTCTTCAATATTTATGTTTTATTGTATAGGATTGAATGTGTCATGATGTGAAATTGCATCTCTATTTATAAGTTTGAGTATGTCATTTGTAATAGTAGGCATTTAGGTTTGTTACTATTCATTTGAAGGTATAATATCTCAGTAGAAGTAAATTTATATCATAGAAATATTTATTTATAATCTCTGGTTAAAGGTATACTATCTGTATATCTATGGGAAACAATCTCCGTTTCATTTATTCAGACCTTTTTCCATGTAGTTTTTAAAACTTAAATACAGTTAATGTTTATTTAACACATTCTAGCATTAAAATGAAATTATTATGTATGATAATATTATGGGTTTTGCAGAAATTTATCATATGATCATGCATATCTGTCACTATTTAATAACTTCAAATTATTGTTTGTATTTATATATTTGATAGGGCCACATTTTGGTATAATATCATTAGATTCATTTAAACATTTACACATTATAATATTAAGAAAATTTTCTTTTGATACTTTGTACACAAAGGTTGTCCTCAGTTTCAATAAATATCATATTTTTTCTTTGTAGTTACTAATCACCTATAATTAATAGAGAATCATTTAAAAAGTTATAACATATGATTTGTACTAATTAAAAAGTGTCATGCTGAGTTGTCACGTAATTGAAATGCTAATTTTTCTTATGTGGCGGCTCGAGAATCTATTGTAGATTTTGTTAGTCCAAAATTAAATTGTTAGGGAATATTATATTATATAGTATATCCATTATAGACGATAATTTATTTATTAAATTGAAATTTATTATATATTCTTTCTTTAAATAAAACTTATGTAATTACCTAATGTGATTAAATATATATGGCAATTTATGATTCTAAATAATAAAGATTTGCTAACAATCTGTATACTTTATATCATTTTTAAAATTTTATTATTAAAATAAATTACACAATTACATTACTCATATAATAAAAATTTAGATTCTTTTTATATTTTGTATTTAGACTGTTAAAAGGCTCACATAAACTTTTTTAATCAATGTTTAATTTTTTCTATAATAAGATACAATGAATATAAAACCATATAAATATATAATTGTATTTTAATAGAAGTTTATATATATACATATATATATATTTGATCTCATTTAAATTACATTATACATCATATGAAAATACATACTTATATTTTTATATTTTCATTGAAAATATATTGAAAAGTTAATATTTAATTTTGAAATCTTCCTTCTTTTTTAAAAATTATTATAAATTATATAAACCACTAAACATCCAGCATTAAAAAAAATTCATTAGTGTAAAATTTTGTTATAAAAATATGCAAATAATCATAAAATCGTATGAGTAGAAACCTCATTTAATAAATATCCATATCAAAAGTATATTATATATCTATGTTAATATCATTTAAATTTAATTATACATCATATACATAGATAAGATTGATTGTTTTGATATATTTACCCTAAAATGATTGCGAACAAACAAGAATGATTGTTTGATTTATATGTGCACTCTAATTTATTAGATAATACTAACTGATTTCTTAGTCATTTAATATATAATTATTGTTTTATTATTTCACAATATGCAGAAAAACATAAAATAAATAATAAATATAAAATAATTACCCTGCACAAGACGCAGATTTTAACCTAAATATGTATCTCTTTAATAATTTTAAATCTTAAATATTTCTAAATATCAGGCAACAACAAAAGAACAAAATGAGAATAAAATCCAAACTCAATATTTATATCGAGCAATAACCAAAATGAAAAAAAAACTACACCAAAAAGAAAAAAAATATTGAAGATATATATGATTAGTACGTGAACGTAAACTTCTTATAACAATAACTAACTTTTAAATTGCTAAATCATGATATAAAATTGAGCTGACATAGTTTCATTGTAACCAAATAGTAGGTCTGAGATTCTTCGGTCTAAGCATTAGGTTCTTTTGCGATAAGTGATTTTTGGATCTAAATAATTTTAAGAATGAGATACAGCAAAAAAATGTGTAATTAACAAAAAAAGTTTAAAAATTGTTTAAGGGCCAAATTATTAATTCGATCAAGAATACAAATTTTATTTTTCATACAATATTTCTTAAATAATTTCATATAAATTCACCATACGCAAGGCGCATGTCTTATCCCAGTCTAACTAGTATATATTTCAGCAAATGTAGTTTATTGCAACTAAAAAATTGAAATCAAACGACCATCATATTACTCAGACAAGAGATGGTCTGAGTATCAAGAGTGAACTACAATAACCAAATAAAAAGTGCTCCCTACGAAATGATCTTGCAGTTATGGCTAAAGAATCAGCGATTGCATTTTAAGCTCGAGGTATATAGAGATATTTGAAGGCTTGCAATTTTCGTTGTAGCACTGATATTTTCTTCAGCTATGTAGAGAAGTTTGGACATGTCTGCGGGTTCTTTATCATTGCTATTAAATCATTTCAGTCAGTTCCAAAATTCTAACAAGCAGAGTGACATAGCATACTGTTTATTTCCAAACCAAATGTTTCTATCTTCGAGTGCAAAGATGACTCTCTTCTTCTTTGATTTCTTGTGCCCATGAAACGAGTTTGTCCATCAATATCTTTCCAAACTCATCCACAATCACTAAATTGCGATTTAGAAGTATAAGAACCATCAACCAAACATATGTTCTGCAAGCATACGGCTTATGAATTAATAATATATGGTAGTTGCTTATATAGTGACTACTACTTTTTCAAATATCCAAGTTTGTATTCTCTTTCTAGATGTTTGATTAGCCCATAGATACTAGATTATTCCATGATAAGGATCTCTATCCAGCTCCAGATCTTCAATATTATTTTTCTGCCATAAGAGGTAGTCCATATTAATGTATACACTCGAGACCATGAATATGTTCGGATTAGAAAGGGTGATTGATAAGGATTATGTATGTAAAGGTGGGGGAATTCAAAAATAGCAGGGATCACAGATTTATCGGGTTCCACACATCTAGGACAATGATTATTACATCACATATGACAGTGTGTCAGATTCCTTGTTACAACTACATGTCATGTTACCAGCTGCCATATAAGATGGTGCATCTTCTAAGTATCATTAATTTTCCAAGCTAAGGCTTGAAGATTTGTAAGACTCCAGCCATAAGCATCTTTATGCATAGTCCAGCTTATGGCCAAGCTACGAGTTATCGGTATGTCCTCCGGAACAAAAAAACTTAGACGGGGCTGATTTCACAATACTAGTCGGAATCCAAGGATCCTCCCATACTTTAATCTCATAACCTAAATGAATTATTTGTATGATTCCCAACACCAATAATGGCTTCACAGCAGAAAGAATATCCATACATAAGAAGAATTATATGTGGAACTTATTCTGAAAAGAAAACTCAGTACTCTAATAATTGTCCTGCAATATCTGAGCTAGCAAAGAGTCAGGAAATGGAACTAGCCTCCATTATTGCCTTTTTAACAATTCTATATTAAACTCATGGATCATATGAAATCCATGATCATCCTCGCCTCTTGGTAAGTATAATTTATCCCATTTTACCTAGTGAAAATTCTTTTTTTGGTGGATTCACACACCACCAAAACCGTATAATGACACTAGGTAATTTTTTCAAAAATGTCTAAAAAGGAGGAAGCTGAGCATAATATATAATAATAAAATTATAAGTAAATATAGAATATAAAAAATAAAAATATCACGTTAAATATTTATTGTAATATTATAATTTGATATAAAAGAAAAACAGTTAGAATAAACTAATGTACAATATAAGAAAAAATAAATAATAAGTAAATATACAAAATAAGAATGAAAAACTACATTAACCATCTGAAAAATGTATAGTTTTACATTTTTATTATTTCTAATAATTTTATAAGTAAATATAAAAATAATAAAAACAAGCTTACATTATAAGAAATATAAATATTATATTAAGCATCTATCATAGTATTATCATTTTATATAAAATCAAGAAAATTAAAATAAGTAAATACACAATATAAAAATAAACAATAAATAATTATACAATTAAGAAGTGAGAAAAATAATTTAAACATCTCTTTAAAAAAATTATAGTAAATAAATAATTATGAAATGTCCACATCAGAATCCAAAACAAGCATCAAGAAGAAGTCACATGGCATTATTACTCTATGACTCATTACCAAATTATTCAAATAAGTACATACACAACCAAAACAATTAAACATAACTTTTTAAGCCCCTCTAAACAATTTATTCGTTACATTGCAGTCTTTTTCAAGAGTACTATATATGTATATTTTGAGCAAAACAATCTAAAACTATATATTAAATCATAATTAAGCATTTAGAGAACAAAATATTTAATGAACAAAAGGGAACCAAATAGAAAACAACCACAAGTAAATTGTCAACATAGCTTAACTAATCGGTAAAAACTCATTGCCTATAACATAGTCTTCCATCTCCAAGCCTACTATATTCGTAAACTGAGTACTACTAACCAAAAAAAAAAAAAAGAACAAGAGCTTATCTACAATAAGCAACTACACAACTGATTTACAATATAAATATTAATGTTATAAATAATATTGACAACTTTTTCATAAAAAAATAATATTCCTTGTGTAGCACAAAAAACCATTAATAAAAATAAAAAAATTGCACAACTTCTACTAACATTATAAGTATTCAACCACACAAAAAACAAATGATAGACTATATAAAATAAGATGTAGATATACCAAACAATAATTCAACTAAAATAACAGAATTATCAAAAAAGAAATAACATATTCAAATATATAATTGTAAGTTTAAGTATTTTAGTTACATATTTAATTTGAGTTTTATATTATAATTGTAGTCTGAAGTATTTGAACCTCTAAAGTTGGTATGTATTCAATTTGCACATATGAAAATAAATTATCGATGTATTTAAGAAAAAACATATAAAAACAAAAATATAATTCATGTTTTATATTAAAATCTACATTCTACTTGTTATCATAACTACTATAACTAAAGTAGATGAAACTATTATGTATTGCTGAACATTTTTCAATAGTAAAATAAATATGATATATAAGAAAAATAACAAAACATGTACGAAAAATATTAATATCATTTTAATTTAAAATAAACTTAACATTTTAAAATATTCATTAAATTGATAATATATTTAGATATGTAATTATTTTGTCCAAATCCTAGTTCAGAATAAATAAGCTAGTTTCTCATTACTCGTTGTATTTGCATTAGCATTGCTTGATTAACGTTACCAATTTGTTGGCAAATTCATCATGTAACCTATGACCGTTAGGTACCATTAAATAAATCACACACACACTTTACTTTCCCATCTTTTAACCAAGAAAAGCAAATTCAAAAAGTCGCCTTTTTCTTATTGCATCCGCTTCCGTTTCATGTGAACTCTCTCACAGATCCTTAAAGCATTCATTAACATTGCCATGCAGCTTTCTCTCCAAAACTTCTCCACATATATTTCCCATCAAATGATAGAATGCCATAAGCTCTGACAGTTGCTCAGTGTTCATTTTGTTCATCATGTTCCTTGCCATCCTCTGCTTCTCCTCGTCTACTTTCATCTTTTTCATATATGATCCCCCGTTCCTCACCGTGGCTCCCATTTCCTTCAGCCTCGTCTCTTGCTCCGCGCTTAGCGCTGTGTTGGACTGTCAAACCCCACAACATACACAAAAGAATAACTAACTCGGTAAAAATCAAATAATTAATACTATATATTTATTGATGAAACATCTCTCAATAAGAAAAGAGTTGTTGTGGTGGGCTAAAGAGCTTATGGGTCAAGCTGCTACTGAGGATCGGTCTGCATGGAGATCCATTATTTACGTTTTTAAATTAGGTCCAGACCGCCCTGGCATGTTTAGGTCTAGACCCTCATGCATGTGTTCTGTAAACCGAAATCAGAACCGCGTACATGGTGGAATATTCAGGACTCAAAGTGTCCTGGACATAAACAAGCTGGCCCGGTCTGGGGTCCCCTTGGCCCATCACAACAACTATAGACATTATCATATAACCCCCACTGAAATGAATATTGAAATACATAGCCGTATTTCAAAGACTTAGCTTTTACTGTGTATCCCTTAAGGGCTGCGAAAGGCCAAACAAGTGTGTCTCTAAACACTTTTGCCTCTTTGGAAAAATATGAAATCAAGACTTATGTAAAATTAAGCAGATAGATTTGGAATTCTTTACCTCAAGAAACTCGGCACCAACTTCGAGCTCTGATCCTTTGGATGGGTTCTTACCAGGTGCTCCTTTAGCATACATATTCCTCGCGAGTGAGAAACTTCGAACAAGTATCTTTCTTTTATTCTCCATCTCTCTATCAAGCTCCAATGTCTTTGGAACAGACATTGTGCTGTTCAGCTTCTTCTGATACGCAATCACAGCCTTTGCAAATTCCTACAATCAAACAAAACCTCCAAACAATCAATTCACAACTTCATTTTGGTTATTACAACGTTAATATCTATCTTCAAGAACACACACCTGATATGCAGCAGGACAACCGGGATAATCAAACTCATCAAGATCATCTGATCTCATTCTCTCAGGATGAAACTGTAAACCCATTATGAACTACCCTTCTTCAGGATTATACGCATCCGGATCGTAAAAGCCTTCCATCAAACCATCAGAAGCAAACGCCATTGGCACAAACCTCTGTGCCAATCTCTTGACACCTTGATGGTGATAACTATTAACCAAAATCTCCATGTTTTCTCCATCCAACGAATCTTTAAACCAAGAATGAAGTGGACTCTTCTCAACAATCCTCACAACATGTCTATGCCCATCATAGTTATCATAATCGATGTGCTTCGTTCTACGTTCTTCCGGTAACTTATTCGTAAGCTCTTTCTCTAAATCAAGATAGAGAGTCCCACCACATGCAACATTCAAAATCTGCCAAAAAAATGTTATCATCCATCATTAACATGAAAATGACAAAAAGACAATACACATTCAAAAAGAGAGACATAAAAAAGATATTTACTTGTGATCCTCTGCAGATTCCTAAGTAAGGAATGTTCTGTTCAAGACAGAGCTTAGCAAGACCTAACTCAATGGAATCTTTCTCTTTGTCAATAGCTGTATCACTGGCATGTGTGTCCCTAATCTCTTGAAGCTCTTCTGGTGAAAGAGAAGAGATCTCAGATTCATAAAGAGAAGGATCAATGTCTTCTCCTTCGCAGAGGAGAACTCCATGGATCGGCTTGAAGCTATCAAGCAACATATGAACACCAGTGACCCGTGGGACAATCACGGGTACACATCCATAACGAACTATCAAATCAAGATGATATTCACCTGAAAGATCAAAAACACTCATCCGTTTACAGAGAAACCCCACGAGGATTTTCATAAAAAGGTTTGATTTTTAAATCACAAAAGAAAAAAAAACAGAACCATGCATGCAACAAAACAGAGAGGTTAGAGAAGAACCAACGAAGTCGACGAATTTGTTTTTACGAACGGTGCGTCTAGAGACGACGAGGACGCGAGGGAGGATTTGAGAGAGATTCTCCATTAACCCAGAAACAGAAAAAGATTGAGAGACTCAGGAGAAAATAGTTTTTGTGGAGATCCGATGTGACGTGAGAAGAAGAAGAAGAGTTTATTGTTGGAAGAGAGAAGCGGAAACGCGAATTTATAGTGAAGACAAAGGTTGAAACCGACTTGGCTTGCTTCTTATTAATT
This sequence comes from Raphanus sativus, assembly GCF_000801105.2. Classification (NCBI taxonomy): domain Eukaryota; kingdom Viridiplantae; phylum Streptophyta; class Magnoliopsida; order Brassicales; family Brassicaceae; genus Raphanus; species Raphanus sativus. Next base: position 22,166,254 of record NC_079517.1, on the reverse strand, counting down.
TTATTTCATATTTACTCTTTTGAAGGTTTTTTTTTTGTAAAAATTTAAAGGTTATTTCGAATAATAGATTGAATAAATTTGTTATACAGTTATTTGTTTGGTTGGAGCTTTGAAGGGATACAGAAGGAAACAGGGTATTTAAAGTTGCTGACTAGGTAGCTACATTGGAATGGATATATATCCCAACTTTTAGTAAGAAAAATAAAATCATTTAAGGTAACAAATATATATTTATTTAATGAAATAAATAAAATGAACAGAATCTCACATAAGTTGTGTCTGGTTAACAACTTCCTCAGATCAAATCTGAACGTTTTGATTGTCCCTATGCAATTAACTTTTCTTTTCACGTGATATCCAAATCTATCTTATTAAAACAGAAACATTCTATTGGACTTAACATTTATTTTGTAAGTCTTTAAATTAAATACACATTTATACTTTATAGTTAAACCTACATTAATCATTAATATTCATTTTTTATACTACTATCCATGTTTCCAAACAATATACTTATTTCTTTATACTACTATTACTGTTTCCAAACAATATATTTTTTATACCACTATCAATGTTTCCAAACAATACAATAATTAATCTTAGTTATTTTATATCTATCATTTTCTTTTTAAAATTTTGTAGAAACGTCATAATTTCATAAATTGTAAAATAATGAACTTTAAATTTTGGATTATAAGATTACAAATTATGAAACTATTATAATTTAAATCAAATTAGATTACATATCGGTCATCCATCAGTTCAATCGGTTAGTCTCGGGTAGTAATTTTTTTAATATGAATATTTTAAAAATCTAACTTGAATTGTCAGATCTCCGGATTAACCGGTGTAATCACAATCGGGTTGAATTTAAAAACACTGATTTAAATGCAAAAATATTTAAATACACACTCTTTAAAATTTACCAAAATATTTATTAAGTTATTAGTGAAATTTTTCATCGTAAAATATTCCGCGCTTCCAAAGCGCGGGTCAAGATCTAGTTCATTGGTACAATATTTAGCGGTCTTTCTCGCTGTCAAACCGGTAAACTTCGTAATCTGATATATCTGCTTTATAATTTAAGAAAACTTCGTAATCTGATATATCCCTCAGGTAAGATAAGTAACTTATGGACCCTGCGAGAGAAATAGACGCACTCTTATACTGTCAAGAAACTACTGCGGAGTAGAGATATAGTGTTCAACTGGATCAAAGTCAAATTGGGAAATGGTCGTCATACTTTATTTTGGTTTGAGAATTGGAGCCCTATGGGATGCCTCGAAACATTCCTACATCTCCCTCCAGCCTCAATGCTTGGAACTAGAGCACACGCCACTGTGGCTGATATCAACAGGAGTGGCGTCTGGTCCCTCCCTAGCCCGCGATCTGAGGAGCAACTCACTCTCCACACCCATCTAACTACTGTAATACTAAACGACCTTGAGGATTCCTATATCTGGCAACCACAGGGGACAGAACTATCAACCTGCTCTACAGGGATGATATACAACCTGATAAAGGAACACAAGCCTCAAGTCTCCTGGTTCAAAGCAGTATGGAGTCCGCGTGGAATCCCGAAGCAAAACTTCCTAACTTGGCTAGTGGTCTTGAATCGCTGCCCGACGAGAGACAGATTACTTGGGTGGGGGCTTCAAACTGATCCGGCATGCGTGCTCTGCAACTCAACCGCAGAGTCAAGAGACCACTTATTCTTCGACTGCGCTTAATCATTCACGGTGTGGGAAACTATGGCGAGGAAAGCTGGCTGTGCCCCGATACGCAAATGGACCGACTGTCTCCCCTCCATGCAATCTCTCTCTCTCCCCCGATACCAAAGGATCCTCTCTCTACTCGCTTGGCAAACGAGGATCTACCTTCTCTGGGGCGAAAGAAACGCGAGGATCCACCACCGTATATTCCGACATCCCGCATCTCTCACCACCACCGCTACTGCCATGATCAAAAACAAGATTTCCTCCCTCCGTGACAGCAACCCAAGACTAGCTTCACAGATGATCCAGCACTGGCTCTGAAAACTACCGTCTCTTCGATTTCTCCGACTCTTGATCACTATCCTCTCTCTGTTTTTCTGTTTCTACTACATGGTTCAAATTGGTTCCTTTAATGTTATGGGCTGAGCCCAACACACTGCCTTCGGGCCATTATATATATATATATATATATAAAGAAGAGTTGTTTCTCTCCTGTTGACACATCAGCATCCATGTCACAAATTCATGCTCTATGGTGGCAACACATGTCCTTTTTATTAATACTCTGCATTTCATTTAACGAATGGACTGCTGCGTTAAGTTTTGTTATAGAGTAGAGCCCAAACTGAAATCATTATCGAAGCCCAATAATATTCACAACCTTGCAATCATGATATTCTTCAAACTCTTATTTGTTAATTAAACCGGCCAATGGGTTTCGGGCAGGTTATGGGAGACGAATGTTACGACCAAAGCAAGAGTTGTCCTTTGTGTTTGTCTGTATTCCTTCTCGCTGGCAAAGGGAAACCAGACCGTTAAGGCCTGCATTCAATGTTCAATGAATGTCCACCCTTTCCATGATTTCTCATTTAATGAATCTCTTCTTTTTTTCAGTCGGTGAATCTTCTGCTATAAAAGATGAGTTTGGAACCCGTTAACATCATCCTTTGGTTCCACACAGCCATAAAAAAAAACCTTGAGCAGAATATGAAAGAAGAAGGAAAAGAGGCGTACCTGAGCCTCACTGGAAGAGCCTAAGCTTGATGGTCCAAGTTCACCACAAAATAAATTGGAAGCTGAGGTCTCGAACCTTGGTTTGGTTGGTCAGAATGTTGTTCTGAAAGAAGTCGACGAGAGTTACAGGTCATGATTGACATCTGAGTCAGATCTAGAAAGAAGAGCTTTGATCGATTAAGGAGGTATAGTGAGATTCATGAATTCAAGCTGACTGAACCGAATACGGATGTGCTTTCCACAGAGATAAAATCGTGGGAGGAATACAAAAATTGCCGTCTGGAGGCGCATCGGGGATCAAGTTATTTTTGACTATCCGGTAAATCGGGGCTCTATAAACGAGATAACAAGTGTTGACGGAGTCGCTGAGATTGTCATCCAAATCATATAAGGGATAAGAAGCTTGGCTTAACTCAATCTCAGATGCAGACTACATATTGTTGGAGATGATAAGCTTTGGGGTTATCTTCATACCAAACAACGGCAACTGATTTGGTGCTAGGATGAGCTTGGAGGTTAACGAAGATGAGAAAAATATTATTATGTATGGAATTTGTCAGTGTGAAGAATAGAGGAAGACAAAGGAGATTTTGTTTGATTCTCGGTGTCAAAAGAGAAAGATTAGGTTAAAGTTGGTCAGCTAGAAACTGTTAATGGGCCTAGGTTCTAGCTTTGTTACAGCACTCAACTCCAAAGCCCACTTTCCAGATACTTACACAAAGACAAGTTAGAATTTTGTACGTGAAAATAGAAAAAATAGAACGTAAGTCATACGAGTTGAGTTTATGAACCAGGTACTTGCATAAATCACATATATGCTTAATACCATGTAAATTTAGCTTAAATTCTTGCCACATATTATTAACAACAAAAATGACAATACATGTCATAACTCATAACTCATAACTTTTGGTTGTTTAGTTATATGTTTCCCTTTGAATGATATTTAAAACGGGTTCACATTTCATCAAATAAAAGTCTACGAAAATTTTAAAGAAGTGAATATGTCAAAATCCTTTTTTGACATTAAAATCAAATCAACAAAATATTAAGAAAAACCACAACAGATAATTGGAAAACATATAAACCATATATAACAAATAAAACAAAAATACATAAAAAAGAGTTTGTTTTAATATAAAAAAAGATTTATTCAAATAAATGTGTGTTTTCTTTAAAAAAAACTCATGAATTCAAAAATAAAATTAACCATATATTCTATACTGATATAATCATAAAACTTATATATTTGCATGGTGAACTATAGATGTAATACAAAAAATAACATGACAAAATAAAATAAATAAATACAAGTATAAATAAATTAAGATAACCTATAACATAAATTATATATATAGAATATTCTTTAGTGACGACACCCAACAAAAAATCAAGAGATGATTGTGAAACATAAAAGCAAAGTTGAAAAGAAAACCAAAGTTCATATACCTTTGATGACACCGAGTAACAGCAATCCAATTAAATTAAGGAGGAATACAAAGAATTGCAATAAAGAAGCAAGAAATCCCTTTCGAGGTTCCACCTGAATTTAAATCCTACAACTAACCCCCACAAGTTTAACACAAAGTTATCTCTTAAGAACCAGTCAACGTCTTACAGAAATATAAAAATTGTTACTTTGATATTGAATTACTTTTGGAGTCCTAGAAGCAGAAGAAATGAGCTCAACTGAGAGTCATAGAAAGCTCTCTGTACTACAAATCTTTTAAAATGATTATCAATAGATGAACAAAAATGAAATACAGCATTATAAATTACACATGGACTGTGAATTGTGATTAAAAAACCAAAAAAAAAACTAACCTCTTATCCCCTTAAATAATTATATATATTAGAGAAAATTACTCGGAATAAATCTGATTTCTTTGTTAATTACTAATCTAACTCTCATCATCAAAAAATTTTAGTATAGGTAGCTAAAGACCAAATAACTTTAATTGTTCTTTTTATTACAATATTGCCATTTCTAATATATTTTATTAATAAAATATAAAACAGAAAATAGAAACCATTAATCCCTATGGCATACTCTATTATTTTATAGCATCGTACCATTAAACCATTTTTATTCATATAAATCTATTTGGCTTTGTTTTTTTCCACAATCTCCATCTATAGATCATACTTTCTATCATAATAGATTCTATAAAGTAGGAGAGATTTTATATATAATATAATCCCTACATAGAATAGAATTGTAGGGATAGAATTGGTTAGTATGCTTCAAGGTTTTCTTACAGAAAATAAGTATTTCTCAGTTTTGAATGTGGTTTAATAATAACGTAACTGCCTAAATAACAAATATATGGTGGTTTTGGTCTTGAATATACAATGAAAATTAAGACCATGACCAACTTAAGTTTCAAGTAAGCAAAATTTTTAAAATATCCATTATAACTAACGATATCTTATGTAACTTTTGAATTTGATATCCCGCCCGTAGGGCGGCGAACCCTAGTATATATATAAAAGCCTCTTGTCAAAAAAAAAAATTTAAGAAAACAAATATTTAAAAATATCCTTTAAAACTACTGGTCGATTTATTGGTTAAACCAATACGTAATATTTACTTATTTTTTACTTAGATAATTTCAATTACATTATTAGAATTTAGTTTGAATTCTAACTATATTTTTAGTTTTTCAAAAGTAAAATATCGTATAATCATTTTGATTATGAATCTATAACAAAACTAGTTATATAGTTTGTATGTATTTATTTTTGTTATAGATAAATTATCACAATTTTATGTTTTACTCTTGGCTTATTTTGAATATAAAGTTTAGTTTTATTATTCAATTCATACATTTAAATACTTAAGGATTTTAAGTCTTGATGTATGTTTATTTCATAATTCTTAACTTGTTACAAAAACTGTTAAATAATATAGATTATTTTTTTATATTTTCTATGTGAAATGAAATTAAAAATAAAAATAAAACTAAAGTTAAATATTTTTCTAATTTTTTTGAAAGATAATATATCTTTTAGATTTTCCAAGCTAATAAAGTATTATTTATCAAAATCAATTAATTTATTAGTCCACGGTTCGTCCGTGGTCGACTCAAAACCCGGTGATCCAGGAAGTTGTCGGTTTTAGTGTCCAAGTTGGGTTTAAGAACGTTGGTACTTAGTCAGTGTAACTCTGAAACTTTTGCCAAAACCATTATTGTACCACTCCGTTCGTCTGTGTCCGACCCGGATTTTAGTGAGCGTTATTATAGACATGCATGTGTCTACTCATTTGGACCTCCCACCGTGTCCTGTCACTAGTGCCACAAATCTCGTACGCACTGCCTTCTGTTAGAAACGACCAAACAACCCATATCCTCACCTGTACTTGCAATCCTACACAAATGGAATGGAAAGGAGGACATGAATAAATGAGTTACCTAGTGAAGCGTTTCTTAACCAGTCTACCGCGTAAACCTTTGTACTATTCAATGCGGTACGAAAACTATCTAGCCATTGGCCATCAAGGAATCGACGATATCATCAATTTCAAACAATGTAATGGACTCAGTCACCACCACACATAATATTTATATTTAGGCAATGTTTTGAAACCCGACTAGGACACCGAACCTGATGATTTATCGGGTCATCGGGTTACTGGATCGATCGCGGGCGAACCGCGGATCAATAAATAAATTAATTATAGTAAATAATAATACATTAGCTATTAAAAATATAATACATATTCTATGTTTTAAGAATATTTAGATAACACTTTACTTTTTCTTATTTTTATTTTAAAACATAGAAAATATCAAAAATAATTTAGATTATTTAACAATTTTTATAATAAGTTATGATATCTAATAAAAAAATTTCAAGACTTGAAATTCATAAGTTATGTGAAATGTGAAATGTGAATAGTAAAATTAAACTCTAAACAAAAAGCAAAAATTTAAATATTAAACTGTAATAATAGATTGTCGATAATAAAAATAAACTAAACTAATAGTAACCAAATCACATCTACTAATTTTGATTTTCTCTATCATCGTTTACTTCATTTTTTAAAATGACATAAATCTTAATCAAAATCTAAAAAAAATCACAAAAAATCACAAACTAAACTGTATAAATGAGATTCACGAAAAAAATTAAAAAGGGAGATACATAGTCGACATCCGGTAGCTGAAAAATATATTAGTAAAATCTGAAAATCTTACTTTTTAATTTGAATGAAAACAAATTTTAATAACATAACTAAAAATCTAAAAAAAGAAATAAAAGTTACTTACTGGTTTAACCAGTGGTTCAACCGATTGTCGGAGTTTACCGGTTCAACCGCGGGTCCGGGTCGGGTTTCAAGACACTGTATTTAGGTGATCTAGACCTCTGACTTCTAATCCATGAGTGCCCCTAAGCCAACCGCCTGAGTACCCCATGGTTTTACGTGGCGTCACTACTCTCCTCCTAACCGGCATTCACCCATTCGACACTGGCCAAACAGGCACTCTGTGCAACCTCACGTCTCATTGATGGCATCATAATTTAATACAATCTTATAAACTTTCAATTTCAACCAGATTCATTTTTATCATCATTTATTCTTATCGACTCCCAGTCATACCGACTGACCTCACTCTCTAGACACCACCCATTCTCGGTGTCACACTTAATTCAACTTTCATAACACATGCTTCAGATTCAGGTTTAATCATTCATCTATTAACTTATTGTTCAATTCTTTCTAACAATCTAGCTCACACATCATAATCATATCAGACAATCAGAGCAGTCAATCATCAAACAACAATCAATCTTTAACGTAAACACAAGGTAGTTCATTAAGTTTTTAATAGTATGAGCGTTCTTATGCAAGATGTAATATGCATCTAGCATCCTAAGATCTATTATGTTCTCTCATCATAACAGTAAACAGAACTAACCAATCTTAATTCTAACACCAGACAAGATAGAGGAGCATGAGAACAAACTGGATTCAAATCACCTCACATGGATCTAAATCTGAACAGATCATAAGACAATGAAGAAGGGGACAAGTAGCAAGTGACAACAATAACCACTTGTCCTCGGTGGTGGCTCGCGGCGCGGGTTCTCCTGGTGGAGCTTCGACGGCTTAGACAGGAGGAGAGAGAGAGATTAGCGGGAGAGAGAGGGAGAGAACAACAAGAGAGAGAGAGAGAGAGAGAGAGAGAGAGAGAGAGAGAGAGAGAGAGAGAGAGAGAGAGAGAGAGAGAGAGAGAGAGAGAGAGAGAGAGAGAGAGAGAGAGAGAGAGAGAGAGAGAGAGAGAGAGAGAGAGAGAGAGAGAGAGAGAGAGAGAGAGAGAGAGAGAAGATGGTCTTAACGACTATGGTTTCCAATCTCATGAAATCTATGCTTGGCTTCACTCTGGCTTTCTGAAGGGGGGAAAAGGGGGAGAGGGAGGATCTTTATTAATTGGTAGAATGGAAGGGAGTCATAGGTTTAACAATATCGGGCAATAGACCTAGCAGACTTTCCCTTAAAACTCAAAATATTTTAGGTATGAGGAGGTTTCAGGCCATAACAATTCTTCCCCTATTTATAAGAATTTGTACAAAATTCCAATCTTCAGACTTTTATCATAACGCCTGAAACCAAAAAGAACAATGATTACTGAAATGTTCAAATTAACCTTAAGCAACTTTCTCAAATAAGAGTGTAATTGTAGTACTTAAGGATCAAATCCATGTGGACCGGAAATCACACAATAAACTTATTGTTTCAAGCTAAGCTAAGCCAGAAATATAAAATAATAAAACATGCAGAAAGTAAATATATAAGTAATGTGTTAGATTCAAGTGTTTATCAAACAAAAGAATCAAAACATAAAATATTAGATGCCAAAAGATTTATAAAGAACAATCCTCGAATACATATTTTAGCCATCCAACTCTTGCTGCAATTACTATCTATGTCTAAATCCTCGTAAGCCAACTTTCGTTGCACGACCAATTTCTCTAGACAAGCATTAATGATCCATTTTCATGTGTCCACTAAGTTTTATAGACCAACTCTCATTGTGACTAACAACCTAGCTTTGCAGGATTCAGATCAGGAAATCAGTCACACTCTTCTGCTATTCCAATCACTATAGAAACTAGTTTAAGCACAAAAATGGCGAAGGAAACAATAACATGGCCCTAGAAATCAATAAAAGCAGCAGTTTAACATTAAGTTCATGAAATCTTTAAATATAACAAGATGATTATTCTGACATGATATATGCAAACATAATCATAGAATTAATAAACTTAAAAGACAAATCCACAAGAATTCCAAGAAGAATCCTAAATAGTTCTTCTCTTTTCTCCCAATCTTGAAACAAAACTTAACAGAAAGTATAGCCGTCGACAAAGGTTTAAAACATATAATCAATACTATTAATTTTGGAACATGACCAGTTGATATGGGTTAGGTCCAATTTAAAAATATAACTGCATCTCATCTAAATTATAACTGCATAAAGTAAATATAATTACATCTAGAATATTATTAAAACCGTAACTTCGTGACTTCCCTTTATTTTCGTAGCAAACAACGGTATGGATGGGACCGATTTAACGTGTAATATTTATCAACTGAAGGTAGAAATTATTGAATACCAGAAAGAAATCAGTTGGGCTGAATTTAGTTTAAAAATAATAATCTACTGAATATTGACAGAAGCATAACCATATGACACATGTACATACCTATTATTTTATATAGTTACATAAAATAATCTATTCTATTAATTTTGCAGTTTGTCCTATTGATAAAAGTTGTGTCCACTATTTATTTTATTTATTTAATGAACCATTTATTTTATAACTGTCATTTAAATATTCAAACTGCCGTATTTATAACATCCTCCCTCTTTAGTTCTAATATTATCGCAGCCAACTTCTTGATGTCACGTATGCAACTTCCTCCCTCCGTATTTATAAGTCCCTCCCACTTTTTATAACTGTCATTTATTTTATGACATCAAGTTGCATATTTACATAACAAACGCTAATTAATCATATTCTTGATGTCTGATGCAACAATATGCAACTTTCAATCATATTAATGATTGATACACTCTTATTTATATTCTTTATATATATATATATATATATATATATTACTATAAGTAGTTTTATATTTGACTATGATCTATTGATAAATGTTATGTTCAACTATGTATTTTATTTATTTAAATGAGTATCCTATCAAACTAAATTAATATTAAATATAAATATGATTACCAAAAAACTCAAATACAAAAATTAAAAATTTTAACTTAATTTAAAACAAAAAAATATATCCGCTTTTGTAAGGCACGTCAGAATCTAGGACCCCAGAATCCTCTTCCATTAAAACACAAGTATGATTGATAAAAGGTTGTATCCAATTATTATTCTTTTTTTAAAAAGTTCTTATTATTTCACTAAGATTAATTAACTTCTATCTTAATTCCATGATTTTCGGACTCATTTCCCAATAATTATTAGTCGACAGTTCTATTTTAATTCTAGGAAAGCCCTTTTTTGATTAATTATTTTATGATTGTGTTTTGATATTTACACTTGATAATACATAGGAAATATAATACATATATTAGTTCACGGTTTATGTCAGATTACTTTCTTTTGGCTAAGGTTCTACTATGTTTATTGTATTATTTTGTTAGTATATTTTTCAAAAAATTTTGTTCGGATTCCGGTGTTGGTTGGGTTTGATATTGATTTTCAGATATAACACTTTAAAAAATGTTCGACTATATAGATCATGTCTATAGAGTATGTATGATACACTAAAAATGAATCCTTGCTACTGCCAAGTTAACAGCTGCAATTGTAGTACTTGAGATTCAAATCCAGAGGACCAGTCTACACTCTAGTTCTATAAGTTTAGAATCAAGCTAAGAAGAAGATATGATTTGGTTGAAATAGGCGATAGTAAACAAGCAAAATAAACACGAGATTAATTCAATTAAACAAGAGCTAGCCTAGGGTATTTCATTGGGTGTTGAATTGGAGCCAAACAATTATTCAAGCGCGATGAAGTGCTTTCTAGAACTCGGATCACTCAGCTGGAACACTCCACTGTCGTGGTAGTGATCGCTTTGCAGATCGATCTCACCACCTAACTGTCGTTGGGATGAGAATCGATTGCAAGCTTTAGAGAACAGGTCCGATCAGTTCACTTACCACCCTAATATCTACTTTCGCTGATTAGGGATACTAAGCTCATTCAATACATGCCAAGTTATCATCCTAAGCGGTTAACTAAGTGATGAACTAGTGATCTAACATCAAGTGATCAGTTTAATGAAAGCAGTAAGAACAGTATGAATGAAGAACAGTTATGGATCGCTTATCTATGTTTAGCTCATGTCTCAACACCCTAAAAACCCTAGGCGAGCAAGGTCACTACTCGATCATGATGCACATAAACAAAGACATAAATCCTGAATAAAATTGCATAAGAACAGAGTATGAAACAATAGGGTTCAGATGATCTTCTCTATGAGAGGATGGATTCTTCTCCCTTACAAGTTGCAGATCGCAATACTCAGTGTTCTCTTGTAAAAACTAGCGTAAGAAAAATAGAAAATAGATAGATGGCGTTTTATATGGAGGCGCCAATCAGAAGAAAAGAGATTAGGGCAACAGGGCTTAAAATCCCGAAATAGGAGTTTCCATATTCGTCTGGAACAATCGCCGGATCACTCCGTCTGCTTGTTCCGCTTGAGAGAGAACAGTCTCGGGATTGTTCTCTTGAGTGTTCTCCGCAGGAATGCTCCAAAAGGACTTCTTTTCATTAGGCACCTTCTCTTCTTTCTTCTGCTAACTCCAGACCTGTAAAAGGTCAAAAAGGACTAGACTGACACGAATTAGTGGCTTCAAACAAAAGAAAACATATATACAATGATGTGAAAAACACCATATATCAATTCCCCAGACTTAGATCCTTGTTTGTCCTCGAACAAGGCAAGTACCAAGAACAGGGAGAAAGGTTTGAAAACGTGGGAACTCGCTTATTCTCAGCAACCATACTCTTACCACAAATCTCTGAACCATACAAGCTGTAGACTAGGACCACACACACTTACTGAGAACCCCCTGATCGCTGTTCGAAGATCTGCTCCTTACTCTATATCTAACCTGAAAAGGCAACACTTTCGAGACAAAACTCCTTATGTTCAATTAAGATAAGCGTGAGCTTCTTGTCACAGGCTCTACTCAGAGAGAACGGGCTAGGTATAGAACAGGCTAACTTTATGGTGGAGTTCAAGAGTGTTTAGGGTTTACCAAGAGCGGGTGCAGTATATCGCACAAAATGGTCGTGAGAGGACGGCTCCATTGAGGTCACAGTCCTTACTCATCTCTGCAATCGGACTGCTCTCCGATAGATCGATCATAGGACTGCTCTGCGCGATTCAACTTCCCCTTCAGAACACTTCACTGAAAACACCATCACTTCTCAACTTCCCCAGTGGCATGCATCATAGATTCTTCCCTTCTCGTCACCAGTAATCAAAGCAAAACAAAAACAAATTCTTTTTTTTTTTTTTTTTTTTTTTTATACTGAATTACAAAATGCTGGGGTGACGAGCAAGGAGGTAGCAAGTGATGTACATGATGCCACTGGTGATTCGTTCTGGTCTGATCTAGCCACTTACTTCTTCGTTGTTCTCCATAGTATCGGAACAGGCATCCCGGTTGTTCCTTACGTATCAGAACAAGCACTCCGGTTGTTCCGCCTGCTTCCATTGTGTGAGCATTGATGAGTAAGAACTGCGTCGATCCTTTCCTCTCCGACCTTTTTGCACATATCTGCACATAAAGTACTAGAAAAGCAAATGCATGAGGGTGAAATTAAAGGTCAGGGTTCAAGGTGGGAACTAGCTAAAGATGAGCTAGCCACTCAGAACAGCAAGAGGGATAAAATCGGATAAGAAGTCCTGAGTGCAGTCTCATTCTACCCTGATCTAGTGCCCATGACAAGAAGAATTAAAGTCCAGATTAGGCTCAGATAAAGTGGAGTTAAGTCCTGCCCAGTGTAACCTGATCGGTATAGAAACTTCTGAAGTGTCAAATGAGATAGTCAGGGTGTTCCAGGTCCATGTGTGGGTCTTTCATCACTGCTAAGGTCACTGAATAAGAAGGTTAAAGCACGAGGTGGTTAAAGAGCATCACAAATAAGGTCCTGATTCCCACAATAGTTTTGACTGACTCGATCCTAAAAACTGACTCGATAAAAACATAAAAATGACACAAGGACTGACTCAAAGCACACAAGTACATTGCTCCCCCAGACTTAGTTCACACCATCCCTGGTTGTGAAAAATAAATCGAGGAAAGCTGAAACATACCAAACAGAAGCAAATACATGGAAAATAAATAGTTCAGATGGATAAGACAAGGGATAGAAATAGTCCTTCGGACTCAGTCTGAATCGCCGCTACCGGAGTGACCAGCTGTCCTCCTGTTCCTCGGCAGTCTCACTCCTCCAGTCGATGTGCCTGCTTGTTCCTTGCCTGGGCGCCTTGTTCTCTGCGGTGTACGCTCCTCCTGTGCTCCAATGCAGCCGCCTGTGATCGCCTGAGTATCCTCTTCATGAGGCTGTTGTTCTTCTTCTGGGAATCAACCATCCAGCGTCTGTAGGCGTGATCATCAGTCACATCGGTGAAGTCCTCCAGGTCGTACTCACCATCAGCCGGTGGAGTCACATGCTCCACATCATCCATGTCTTCATCATCGTGCTGAACCGGTGCCTTAGGATCATCGCAGAGGTGCTCTTCAGCCGGTGAGAACACAATGTTCTCCAAGGATAAGAAGTCTGTGAACCCAGGCATAGGGAGCTTGCAGTACAGAGGGTTCCTTCTTTGTCCTGGAACTGTAGGTGGTCTCGTCGCGCAGGATTGTGACATGCGATCAGGTAAGGAGTATCGATGTACTCACATCGCAGAGACGACCGTGTAAGAGCTGAGGTTGATGTTGAAATGCTGGAACAAGGGAGTGAGCAGACTGCCGCAACGATCCTTCTATCATCAGTTCGAACCAGTGTGTCTCTGCGCTCAGCGAACATGGAGATGAGATGATACCATGGGTTGGTTTGACTTCCTGGATCGGGGTGATGTTCACTCTCTGCGCATCTCGTCCTCAAGTCCCGTGTAGAGAACTTGGAGCTCTCCATTCGTGATCTGGAGGTGTACTCCTTTGCGAACAAGACGTTGGACACAATCTTGGCGATGATCCGGATAGCGGGGTTCCGGATCTGCGACTGATAGGCTTGCGAGAGGTGAACTTGCCAGCTGCGATGAGGTCCCAAAAGGTGTCTGCCGGTTGAACTTTCTTTTCCACTGAAATCCCCTTTGGCGTGTCTGCAATCTCGAAGAGAGTTCAGGTCATCGAGAGAGATGGAACAGAATTTGCCATCAGCCATGAAGGAGAAGAAGCAGTTCATACGAAGGCGCATTGGGGTTCTGGTAAGTGATCTTGCACGTCGCGAGCACTTGCCTGACCAAGTCGGGATAGAGAACCTGAGCCTGGTAGCAGAGAGGCATGATCCCATAGCCTGCATTCGTGTCGAACACCTCAGTGTCAAGGCCTAGATCGCCTAGTGTTTGCTGGTTCACGAATCGCGTGGGCAAGATCTCTGCTAGGAGGAGCTTGTTGTAAACCGCCGCCGACTCCTTGTCCCATCCCTCGACGTTGAAGTCAAGGAGCAATCTGATCATTTAGGTCGATGGGTCGCTCTTCAGTCTTGTTCGGCCAACGGGTACCCTGGTGGAGCACTCGCGGCTGGAGAAGCCGTGCTCTTGGTGACTCTGCGTTCCGCATCTTTGGAGGCATCTACAGACAAGAAATAAAACCCAAATCAGCACAGTTCATCGGTTTCTAAGAAACGATGGAACAATCCAATCTTCTTGTTCTACTCAAGTCCATCGATTACTAGACAACCTATACAACCTCAATCTTAACAGTATAAATCGCAAAGGCCAAGAATCACAAGCAACAAATCGGTTCCTCTTCCATTGAAATTCAATCAAGAACGATCCTAGTAGCAAGTATACTATCAAGGGCTACAACCTAGGATGAAATCGCAAATCATAAAAGAAAGAGAGAACCCAAGAATTGTACTCCCAAATCGCGATTTGCATGCGCAAAAAGGGAGAGAGTTCTTGGTGATTACCTTGATTGGAGAGATGATTCCTGCAAAACAACCCAATCTCAAGAGAATCCCAAGAGTTTAGAACCAAAATCGATGA